>NW_026910062.1:0-65396 GCF_949316205.1 Platichthys flesus
GGTCTATTGTCTGTATATTTGGATTTTATGAGGAGGCTATGGAGACTTTGATTTTTTCTATACGCTGAAATTGTGTTGTGGTTATGGAAGGCCGGATGTATTGTTTGGGTTTGGGAGAAGTTTTGTTTAATGAGGTTATGGAGTCTGGTTGTTTGATGAGAGAATGTAGATATGAATGGAATTAATATGGGTTTGATTTCCGGGTTATTGGGAGGATGATTGGTTGTGGTCTCGGAGAGAGGGTTAGGGTTATGGTTAGGGTTAGGGCCTAGGTTAGGGTTAGGGTTAGGATTAGGGTTTAGGTTCTGGGTTGAGTTAGGTTTAGGATTGGGGCCTAGGTTAGGGTTAGTAGGGTTAATGTTAGGATTTAGGTACTGGGTTGGGTTAGGGTTAGGATTGGGGCCTAGGTTAGGGTTAGGGTTGGGTTAGGATTAGGATTGGGGCCTAGGTTAGGGTTAGTAGGGTTAGTAGGGTTAGGGTTAGGGTTAGGGTTAGGGTTAGGGTTGGGTTAGGGTTAGAGTTCAGGGTTCATGAGTATGGTTTATTTGCACTGGCCTATTGATCTTAAAGTGGTGGCACGGTTGGAGGAGCTCCGCTCCCTCTAACGGGGGACCAGGGTATGATCCCCAGGCAGAGCACGTCTGCAAGGACCATGGGACAGAGAAAGGATGAATACGGTTGCTGCCTGGGTTGGAGTATTTGTTGGGCGTCATTCTGTCTAAATTTTATGGAGGAAAATTAAATTAAAAAACTAAGTAAACCTGGTTGGGGATTAATTTTATCTATGAAGGTGGTATTTTAATACTGGAGTAACATAGACTAATGAAAAATGGGTTAGGGTTAGGGTTAGGTAAGAACGGTAATATCCGTGGACCGACCCCGTCGGTCCAACGTTATGCACGGGCCACTCCTGGAACATAGGGTGCCCCTCACTCGGTAAAATAACCTTGCACAAACACTATTAAACATTGTTGTCTTTACGTGTGGGTAGGTTTCTAAAGAAGCTAAACCCTTTTACACGGTAGGTGGTAGTCTTAGTTCTCAGGTGAGTATAATCTTCTCAAGTTAGAGTTTAGGTAGTTCTCAGGTGAGTATAATGTTCTCAAATTAGAGTTTTAGGTTGTTCCAAAAATTCTGCTACAATGCAGTTGTTATAAGTAGACCATTTGCCATCAGTTTGGTTTTAAATCATCCCTGGTTGGGGTAGGTAATTCCTTTTATTTTCCTTTTTTCAGGTAAGGTAATTACATAGGTAAGTATCAGTTAATACTGTAATAACACATCCATAGTTGCAATCTTTAAGCCCGCCGCGACGTTTCGATTGAAATAAATCTTCTTCAGGCTTGGGCTTAAGATGTGTAATAAGTGGTAATAAACACAAGTCATTTTGCTTTGTTTATGTTGAGTGCATGGAGCATTTTGTCCTATGCTGGCTGAGGTCAGAGTGAGCAGTGAGCTGTTTGCTGTTCTGCCTTTATATACTCTGTGAAGCTCCTCCCCTTTCTTTTACAAAACTCTTTTCGAGACAATGTGAAGGGTGGATTCAATTGAGGTGTAAGGTGGGTAATTCCTTCTTTTAAGGTAATTTACCAGGTAAGTATGTGTCATACAGTTGTGTTAATGTTTTTTTCTGTTTGAAATAAAACATGCAGTAAATCCAATGGTGTTGTCTGTAATTCCTTCTTTATTCCTTTTTACAGGTAAGGTAATTACACAGGTGAATATTCTGTATTGTAGTTATGTACATGTTTCTTCGGTTTGAAATAAAACATGTAATAAACCAATTGGTGTTGTTTGTGAATAATTCCTCCCTTTTTCCTCTTTACAGTTAAAAAAGGAAAAAAGGTGAATACTTCGTAGTGTTTAAATCTCAGTCATTCCACCTTCCACTACCCAGCCAAAACCATGTCTTTCTTCATATATACGCTGTCCAACAGCATCGTCCCTGAACCAGATGGGATGGGGGTTAGGATGAGGGCAAGGGGTCCTGTGGTTAGGTTTAGGGTTAGGGGTCTAGGGTTAGGGTTAGGGTAAGAGGATTTGGGGTAGGGGTAGTAGAAAGCAGGGTCCGTCGGGAGCCGTTAATTCCTTGGCCTCTTTCTCGCCGGTTACTTTGTGGGAAACGATTCCTAAAATTGGACAGTATCGGTCCAACATGGGTTAGGGTTAGGGTTAGGGTTAGGGTTAGGTTTAGGGTTAGGGTTAGGTTTAGAAGATCTATCTCGATGACTCCCCCTGCTTCGTCCGTCGACTGGGCAGTTTGGTTTAGGGAGCCAAAGGCAATGCACTGGCCGACGCACGTTATCAATACTCTCCAGTCTCACATATCCCCTTTTGCCGAATTGTTTTTTTTAAATTGAGTCGGTTTGTTTAATTTTAACGGAGTTGGTTAGGGTTAGGGTTAGGGTTAGGGTTAGGGTTAGGGTTAGGGTTAGGGTTAGGGTTAGGGTTTTGCCATTCAAAGTCAATGAGGAACCATTTCGTCCGATATTCCAAACCACATTTGCATCTATAGTGATAAAGTTGGAAGTTGGAAGTGGACCAATTCCAAATTGAATTCCATCTCTAAAAATGTCCACTAGGGGGCAGTATAACACAATTTATTGTCAATTCCAATTTCCAATTCCAAACTCTGTTTTTTATTTCAAATTGCCCTTACTTCACATTTACAACTATGTATTCATAAAAATAAAAGGGTTGCCCTAAAGTGCTATATTTGTGCCTTCATTACATTTAAGTCCATATATGTGTGGGGGATGGGCAAAATTAAGAATTTGACATACCAAACACCGAGCTATATCATTTCAACTACAAATCGAGTATAGCCTTGGGAGTAAGTGAGTTATGCAGCACTCTCACCAAGCTCCTCCATGACCCTTCACCTTTGAAAAGGTCAAAGGTCAAATTTTAACTAGGTCGTAGGGCGACGAAATACACGTTTTCAGAAAGCTCAGAGGAAGGAGGTCTCAGGTGTACTTCTCCCTAACTTGAATAATTTTTAATACGGACGCTAGAGGGCGCCAAAAGTCCAAAATTCCTCATATTTAAAGTCCTATATCAAGGGAACACAAGAACTGAGAACATTGAGAAAAACAGCTTTGCAGAGCCCTCTGGGCCATCTACAAGGGCAGTGGGTCGAGATGTAGCTGGGACGACATTTGGGACAAAACATGCTCCAAAAGTCTTCCAACTCCCATCACTGACTGCCCTCTCGTTGTTGACGACAGACCCCTGGACAGAAATCTCTTAGGTCGTTTACAAACGACATGGCATGGCGGTAAAGATGAGAAAAATTTCAATGTGAAAATGTACAAATCAGGAAGATGGAATTATTGTTTTCTAGGCTCAGGGTTAGCGACAAGAAGCGCCAAAATTTCACACACTGTGCGTCGATGCATGGGCTATCGCATATCTGAATATCAGCTCAATTGGCGACGGTCAAAAAACTCCACTCCTGGTCAATAGCTCCTGAAATCCTTTTTGGCCTCTGGCATTGGGGTGGGGGATGGGAAACTTAAATCTATGAAGTGCTCTATCTCCTCGATGGAAACAGTCAGGAGTGAGAAAAAGACATGTTTGGAAAGCTCTTAGAGTGCTCTATCACATATGTGAATGCCACATAGGTGGCGCTCTTCTGGAGCAAAGTCTTTAATGGAGAGAGATATAAGAAGGGGACCTGGACATTCTGAAAGGCCTCGACGAGACGAATGTGACAATGCCCCGAATGTCCTGCTTCATGTAGCATTGATGCTCATAACTCCACTTCCATATTTTAATCTATGATTGCTCTGAATAGATGGAAATGTGGAGCGAGACATTTTCCCGCCTCCACGTTTTAATCTATGCAAATGAGGCGACCTCCTGAAGTTCACCATCAATTTTGCAGCACTTCCTGTCGGTTTACATCCGTCATATTTGACTCACTACTTCATGGGGATGCTGGCTTTTAGGTAACAGTGGTTGCTAGTCTCTAAGTGGTCATATGGACGAGTAGAGCCCCGAAATGTCACTCGAATAGGGCCCCAAAGGTCCAAAGTTCCTAATTTTTAAAGTCCTATATCATGGGAACACAAGCACTGAGAACATTGAGAAAATCAGCTTTGCAGAGCCCTCTGGGCCATCTACAAAGGCAGTGGGGGCGAGATGTAGCTGGGACGACATTTGGGACAAAACATGCTCCAAAAGTCTTCCAACTCCCATCACTGACTGCCCTCTCGTTGTTGACGACAGACCCCTGGACAAAAATCTCTTAGGTCGTTTACAAACGACATGGCATGGCGGTAAAGATGAGAACAATTTTAATGTGAAAATGTACAAATCAGGAAGATGGAATTATTGTTTTCTAGGCTCAGGGTTAGCGACAAGAAGCGCCAAAATTTCACACACTGTGCGTCGATGCAAGGGCTATCGCATATCTGAATATCAGCTCAATTGGCGATGGTAGAAAAATCCTCTTCTGGTCAATAGCTCCTGAAATCCTTTTTGGCCTCTGGCATTGGGGTGGGGGATGGGAATCTTAAATCATTGAAGTGCTCTATCTCCTCGATGGAAACAGTCAGGAGTGAGAAAAAGACATGTTTGGAAAGCTCTTAGAGTGCTCTCTCACATAGGTGAATGCCACATAGGTGGCGCTCTTCTGGAGCAAAGTCTTTAATGGAGAGAGATATAAGAAGGGGACCTGGACATTCTGAAAGGCCTCGACGAGACGAATGTGACAATGCCCCGAATGTCCTGCTTCATGTAGCATTGATGCTCATAACTCCAATTCCATATTTTAATCTATGATTGCTCTGAATAGATGGAAATGTGGAGCGAGACATTTTCCCGCCTCCACGTTTTAATCTATGCAAATGAGGCGACCTCCTGAAGTTCACCATCAATTTTGCAGCACTTCCTGTCGGTTTACATCCGTCATATTTGACTCACTACTTCATGGGGATGCTGGCTTTTAGGTAACAGTGGTTGCTAGTCTCTAAGTGGTCATATGGACGAGTAGAGCCCCGAAATGTCACTCGACTAGGCCTCGTTCGTAGACGACCTCTTGACCTGGAAGCTAAATTGCCTTAACTCCTCAACCGAGAGGCTTTCCGACACAGGCCCAGTTGTTCCCGAAAGATCTCGAAGAGCTCTATGACATTTGAGAGAATCAGCCCTGTAAGTTATTGTTTTTGTCAAAAGTTCCAACAAGGCCCCAGACTCTCAGAGCCCATGAACAATCATACACCCTGACTCCCTCTTGCCAAACAAGGTGAATGGGGCAAACTCAGCCATACTTCATCTTAGAGCCGTGATCCTGGCAGGGACGGAAAGCTCTCATCGACCTGATTGGCCCAGTGCTGGAATCATAGCTGTGGTTCCTTGCTGTGCAGAGCTAGGGGGCAGCAAAAGTTACATTTTTCTGTTTGCTAAAGTCCTATATCTTCTCAATGGAAGCTGTCAGGGGTGAGAAAAAGACATGTTTGGAAAGCTCTCAGAGTGCTCTATCACATATGTGAATGCCACATAGGTGGCGCTCTTCTGGAGCAAGGTCTTTAATGGAGAAAGATATAAGAAGGGGACCTGGACATTCTGAAAGGCCTCGACGAGACGAATGTGACAATGCCCCGAATGTCCTGCTTCATGTAGCATTGATGCTCATAACTCCACTTCCATATTTTCATCTATGATTGCTCTGAATAGATGGAAATGTGGAGCGAGACATTTTCCCGCCTCCACGTTTTAATCTATGCAAATGAGGCGACCTCCTGAAGTTCACCATCAATTTTGCAGCACTTCCTGTTGGTTTACATCCGTCATATTTGACTCACTACTTCATGGGGATGCTGGCTTTTAGGTAACAGTGGTTGCTAGTCTCTAAGTGGTCATATGGACGAGTAGAGCCCCGAAATGTCACTCGACTAGGCCTCGTTTGTAGACGACCTCTTGACCTGGAAGCTAAATTGCCTTAACTCCTCAACCGAGAGGCTTTCCGACACAGGCCCAGTTGTTCCCGAAAGATCTCGAAGAGCTCTATGACATTTGAGAGAATCAGCCCTGTAAGTTATTGTTTTTGTCAAAAGTTCCAACAAGGCCCCAGACTCTCAGAGCCCATGAACAATCATACACCCTGACTCCCTCTTGCTAAACAAGGTGAATGGGGCAAACTCGGCCATACTTCATCTTAGAGCCGTGATCCTTGAAGGGACGGAAAGCTCTCATCGACCTGATTGGCCCAGTGCTGGAATCATAACTGTGGTTCCTTGCTGTGCAGAGCTAGGGGCAGCAAAAGTTACATTTTTCTGTTTGCTAAAGTCCTATATCTTCTCAATGGAAGCTGTCAGGGGTGAGAAAAAGACATGTTTGGAAAGCTCTCAGAGTGCTCTATCACATATGTGAATGCCACATAGGTGGCGCTCTTCTGGAGCAAGGTCTTTAATGGAGAGAGATATAAGAAGGGGACCTGGACATTCTGAAAGGCCTCGACGAGACGAATGTGACAATGCCCTGAATGTCCTGCTTCATGTAGCATTGATGCTCATAACTCCACTTCCATATTTTCATCTATGATTGCTCTGAATAGATGGAAATGTGGAGCGAGACATTTTCCCGCCTCCACGTTTTAATCTATGCAAATGAGGCGACCTCCTGAAGTTCACCATCAATTTTGCAGCACTTCCTGTTGGTTTACATCCGTCATATTTGACTCACTACTTCATGGGGATGCTGGCTTTTAGGTAACAGTGGTTGCTAGTCTCTAAGTGGTCATATGGACGAGTAGAGCCCCGAAATGTCACTCGACTAGGCCTCGTTTGTAGATGACCTCTTGACCTGGAAGCTAAATTGCCTTAACTCCTCAACCGAGAGGCTTTCCGACACAGGCCCAGTTGTTCCCGAAAGATCTCGAAGAGCTCTATGACATTTGAGAGAATCAGCCCTGTAAGTTATTGTTTTTGTCAAAAGTTCCAACAAGGTCCCAGACTCTCAGAGCCCATGAACAATCATACACCCTGACTCCCTCTTGCCAAACAAGGTGAATGGGGCAAACTCAGCCATACTTCATCTTAGAGCCGTGATCCTGGCAGGGACGGAAAGCTCTCATCGACCTGATTGGCCCAGTGCTGGAATCATAGCTGTGGTTCCTTGCTGTGCAGAGATAGGGGGCAGCAAAAGTTACATTTTTCTCTTTGCTAAAGTCCTATATCTTCTCAATGGAAGCTGTCAGGGGTGAGAAAAAGACATGTTTGGAAAGCTCTCAGAGTGCTCTATCACATATGTGAATGCCACATAGGCGGCGCTCTTCTGGAGCAAGGTCTTTAATGGAGAGAGATATAAGAAGGGGACCTGGACATTCTGAAAGGCCTCGACGAGACGAATGTGACAATGCCCCGAATGTCCTGCTTCATGTAGCATTGATGCTCATAACTCCACTTCCATATTTTCATCTATGATTGCTCTGAATAGATGGAAATGTGGAGCGAGACATTTTCCCGCCTCCACGTTTTAATCTATGCAAATGAGGCGACCTCCTGAAGTTCACCATCAATTTTGCAGCACTTCCTGTTGGTTTACATCCGTCATATTTGACTCACTACTTCATGGGGATGCTGGCTTTTAGGTAACAGTGGTTGCTAGTCTCTAAGTGGTCATATGGACGAGTAGAGCCCCGAAATGTCACTCGACTAGGCCTCGTTTGTAGACGACCTCTTCACCTGGAAGCTAAATTGCCTTAACTCCTCAACCGAGAGGCTTTCCGACACAGGCCCAGTTGTTCCCGAAAGATCTCGAAGAGCTCTATGACATTTGAGAGAATCAGCCCTGTAAGTTATTGTTTTTGTCAAAAGTTCCAACAAGGCCCCAGACTCTCAGAGCCCATGAACAATCATACACCCTGACTCCCTCTTGCCAAACAAGGTGAATGGGGCAAACTCAGCCATACTTCATCTTAGAGCCGTGATCCTGGCAGGGACGGAAAGCTCTCATCGACCTGATTGGCCCAGTGCTGGAATCATAGCTGTGGTTCCTTGCTGTGCAGAGCTAGGGGGCAGCAGAAGTTACATTTTTCTCTTTGCTAAAGTCCTATATCTTCTCAATGGAAGCTGTCAGGGGTGAGAAAAAGACATGTTTGGAAAGCTCTCAGAGTGCTCTATCACATATGTGAATGCCACATAGGTGGCGCTCTTCTAGAGCAAGGTCTTTAATGGAGAGAGATATAAGAAGGGGACCTGGACATTCTGAAAGGCCTCGACGAGACGAATGTGACAATGCCCCGAATGTCCTGCTTCATGTAGCATTGATGCTCATAACTCCACTTCCATATTTTCATCTATGATTGCTCTGAATAGATGGAAATGTGGAGCGAGACATTTTCCCGCCTCCACGTTTTAATCTATGCAAATGAGGCGACCTCCTGAAGTTCACCATCAATTTTGCAGCACTTCCTGTTGGTTTACATCCGTCATATTTGACTCACTACTTCATGGGGATGCTGGCTTTTAGGTAACAGTGGTTGCTAGTCTCTAAGTGGTCATATGGACGAGTAGAGCCCCGAAATGTCACTCGACTAGGCCTCGTTTGTAGACGACCTCTTCACCTGGAAGCTAAATTGCCTTAACTCCTCAACCGAGAGGCTTTCCGACACAGGCCCAGTTGTTCCCGAAAGATCTCGAAGAGCTCTATGACATTTGAGAGAATCAGCCCTGTAAGTTATTGTTTTTGTCAAAAGTTCCAACAAGGCCCCAGACTCTCAGAGCCCATGAACAATCATACACCCTGACTCCCTCTTGCCAAACAAGGTGAATGGGGCAAACTCAGCCATACTTCATCTTAGAGCCGTGATCCTGGCAGGGACGGAAAGCTCTCATCGACCTGATTGGCCCAGTGCTGGAATCATAGCTGTGGTTCCTTGCTGTGCAGAGCTAGGGGGCAGCAGAAGTTACATTTTTCTCTTTGCTAAAGTCCTATATCTTCTCAATGGAAGCTGTCAGGGGTGAGAAAAAGACATGTTTGGAAAGCTCTCAGAGTGCTCTATCACATATGTGAATGCCACATAGGTGGCGCTCTTCTGGAGCAAGGTCTTTAATGGAGAGAGATATAAGAAGGGGACCTGGACATTCTGAAAGGCCTCGACGAGACGAATGTGACAATGCCCCGAATGTCCTGCTTCATGTAGCATTGATGCTCATAACTCCACTTCCATATTTTCATCTATGATTGCTCTGAATAGATGGAAATGTGGAGCGAGACATTTTCCCGCCTCCACGTTTTAATCTATGCAAATGAGGCGACCTCCTGAAGTTCACCATCAATTTTGCAGCACTTCCTGTTGGTTTACATCCGTCATATTTGACTCACTACTTCATGGGGATGCTGGCTTTTAGGTAACAGTGGTTGCTAGTCTCTAAGTGGTCATATGGACGAGTAGAGCCCCGAAATGTCACTCGACTAGGCCTCGTTCGTAGACGACCTCTTGACCTGGAAGCTAAATTGCCTTAACTCCTCAACCGAGAGGCTTTCCGACACAGGCCCAGTTGTTCCCGAAAGATCTCGAAGAGCTCTATGACATTTGAGAGAATCAGCCCTGTAAGTTATTGTTTTTGTCAAAAGTTCCAACAAGGCCCCAGACTCTCAGAGCCCATGAACAATCATACACCCTGACTCCCTCTTGCCAAACAAGGTGAATGGGGCAAACTCAGCCATACTTCATCTTAGAGCCGTGATCCTGGCAGGGACGGAAAGCTCTCATCGACCTGATTGGCCCAGTGCTGGAATCATAGCTGTGGTTCCTTGCTGTGCAGAGCTAGGGGGCAGCAAAAGTTACATTTTTCTGTTTGCTAAAGTCCTATATCTTCTCAATGGAAGCTGTCAGGGGTGAGAAAAAGACATGTTTGGAAAGCTCTCAGAGTGCTCTATCACATATGTGAATGACACATAGGTGGCGCTCTTCTGGAGCAAGGTCTTTAATGGAGAGAGATATAAGAAGGGGACCTGGACATTCTGAAAGGCCTCGACGAGACGAATGTGACAATGCCCCGAATGTCCTGCTTCATGTAGCATTGATGTTCATAACTCCAATTCCATATTTTCATCTATGATTGCTCTGAATAGATGGAAATGTGGAGCGAGACATTTTCCCGCCTCCACATTTTAATCTATGCAAATGAGGCGACCTCCTGAAGTTCACCATCAATTTTGCAGCACTTCCTGTTGGTTTACATCCGTCATATTTGACTCACTACTTCATGGGGATGCTGGCTTTTAGGTAACAGTGGTTGCTAGTCTCTAAGTGGTCATATGGACGAGTAGAGCCCCGAAATGTCACTCGACTAGGCCTCGTTTGTAGACGACCTCTTGACCTGGAAGCTAAATTGCCTTAACTCCTCAACCGAGAGGCTTTCCGACACAGGCCCAGTTGTTCCCGAAAGATCTCGAAGAGCTCTATGACATTTGAGAGAATCAGCCCTGTAAGTTATTGTTTTTGTCAAAAGTTCCAACAAGGCCCCAGACTCTCAGAGCCCATGAACAATCATACACCCTGACTCCCTCTTGCTAAACAAGGTGAATGGGGCAAACTCGGCCATACTTCATCTTAGAGCCGTGATCCAGGCCGGGACGGAAAGGTCTCATCGACTTGACTGGCCCAGTGTTAGAATCATAGCTGTGGTTCCTTCCTGTGCAGAGCTAGGGGGCAGCAAAAGTTACATTTTTCTGTTTGCTAAAGTCCTATATCTTCTCAATGGAAGCTGTCAGGGGTGAGACAAAGCCATGTTTGGAAAGCTCTCAGAGTGCTCTATCACATATGTGAATGCCACATAGGTGGCGCTCTTCTGGAGCAAGGTCTTTAATGGAGAGAGATATAAGAAGGGGACCTGGACATTCTGAAAGGCCTCGACGAGACGAATGTGACAATGCCCCGAATGTCCTTCTTCATGTAGCATTGATGCTCATAACTCCACTTCCATATTTTAATCTACAATCGACAATACCCCGAATGTCCTTTAAATGTTCTAAGTTTTAATCTATGCAAATGAGGCTACCTCCTGACGTTTACTATAAATTTTGTGGCACTTCCTGTTAGTCTACATCCACCACATTTCACTCACTCCATCGTGGGGATGCAACAGTGGTTCCAAATTGATTGACAACCTCTGAAAATAGCTCTAGCTCCCCAACGGAAGTGACCAGGGATAAGATAATGACATATTTGGAAAGCACACAAAGTTCTCTATCACATGTGAGCTGTTCGAGAGTCAAATCTGCAAACTACAGTTATAAACGATGGTACACACCTGGTTTAAGCTTCTGGCAACTAGATGGGGGTTGGGCAAATTTATAACGTAGGAATAGGACAATGTGTTGAAACCTGACTGTGTGTAACATATCAATGTCACCTTAGGTGTTGTTTTTTCATGCCCTTTTGATTGTTTGAAAAGTTGATTTATATCACATGGTTAGCACATGGTCGGTAAAAATGACATATGTAAATATGGAATTTGTCCATCGTAATTCCAAATTTCGTAGATGAAAACTTGCACTTCCTTTCCCCACAGGAATAGCATTGGCAGCATTAGCAGCTTGGTAAGTTTGCTCTGTAATTTCTTGATTTTTGTTAGACACAAAGGTCTGATACCTGACTGCTTTTGCTCTATTTCAGTGTGTAACATGTCAATATCACCTTAGGTGTTGTTTTTTCATGAACTTTTGATTGTTAGAAAAGTTGATTTATATCACATGGTGAGCACATGGTCGGTTAAAATGACATATATGTAAATATGGAATTTGTCCATCGTAATTCCAAATTTCGTAGATGAAAACTTGCACTTCCTTTCCCCACAGGAATAGCATTGGGAGCATTAGCAGCTTGGTAAGTTTGCTCTGTAATTTCTTGATTTTTGTTAGACACAAAGTGCTGACACCTGACTGCTTTTGCTCTATTTCAGTGTGTAACATATCGATATCACCTTAGGTGTTGTTTTTTCATGGACTTTTGATTGTTTGAAAAGTTCATTTATATCACATGGTGAGCACATGGTTGTTTAAAATGACATATGTAAATATGGAATTTGTCCATCGTAATTCCAAATTTCGTAGATGAAAACTTGCACTTCCTTTCCCCACAGGAATAGCATTGGGAGCATTAGCAGCTTGGTAAGTTTGCTCTGTAATTTCTTGATTTTTGTTAGACACAAAGTGCTGACACCTGACTGCTTTTGCTCTATTTCAGTGTGTAACATGTCAATATCACCTTAGGTGTTGTTTTTTCATGGACTTTTGATTGTTTGAAAAGTTAATTTATATCACATGGTGAGCACATGGTTGTTTAAAATGACATATATGTAAATATGGAATTTGTCGATCGTAATTCCAAATTTCGTAGATGAAAACTTGCACTTCCTTTCCCCACAGGAATAGCATTGGCAGCATTAGCAGCTTGGTAAGTTTGCTCTGTAATTTCTTGATTTTTGTTAGACACAAAGTGCTGACACCTGACTGCTTTTGCTCTATTTCAGTGTGTAACATGTCAATATCACCTTAGGTGTTGTTTTTTCATGGACTTTTGATTGTTTGAAAAGTTAATTTATATCACATGGTGAGCACATGGTCGGTTAAAATGACATATATGTAAATATGGAATTTGTCCATCGTAATTCCAAATTTCGTAGATGAAAACTTGCACTTCCTTTCCCCACAGGAATAGCATTTGCAGCATTAGCAGCTTGGTAAGTTTGCTCTGTAATTTCTTGATTTTTGTTAGACACAAAGTGCTGATACCTGACTGCTTTTGACCTATTTCAGTGTGTAACATATCAATATCACTTTAGGTGTTGTTTTCATGCACTTTTGATTGTTTGAAAAGTTCATTTATATCACATGGTCAGCATATGGTTAGTGTTAGGTTTAGGTAAAATGACATATATGGAAACATGGAAGTTTTTCGATTGTAACTTCCAAATTATAATTCATGCCATTTAGATGAAACTTGGAAGTGGAGGAGCAACAGCAGCAGTAGCAGCATGGTAAGTTTGCTCTGTAATGTATTGCTTTTTTCAGACGCAGTGTGTTCAAACTTCATCATGCATTATCCTAACCTGTTCAAATGCTTATGTCACAGCGCCACCTACTGTAAACAGGAAGTAATTCTTTTTCTTTCTTTTTCCTTTTTTTTTCCTTTTTATCTACAGGCCACAAAATTGTGTGGGTTGTGTTTCAGGAGCTACGCTAATTTAAAGCAACACCTGAATGTTTCCCACACAGTTCCTAATAAAGAGGAATTTACTCTGTTGATGAAATATGGGAATGCTAGGTAAGAACATACAGAACATATATTCATATGAAAACAAATATTTTTCTTGTCCATATTTCTTCCCCATTTATTCAATGTTCCCTACTCTAGGACAACGGAACGCTTAGACTGCCCTGTGTGTGACAGGGGTTCATATGTACGCCTGGACAAGCATCTGCAGGACACACATTTCTTAAATGCAGAGGTAAGGGCAAATGCACAATAATTCTTGCAAATGTAATCTTTAGTCTTGATAAGAATTATTTTTGTGTCAAAATATGTCACTTTATATTAATAGGAAAGAGAGCCTCTGCTAAAGGATGCCAAGAGGCAGTGCATTAGAAAGGAGTTAGCTGCTCTCCGCCTTACTGACCCTCAAAGTCCGATGGTATCATGTTTGGACCTGAATGCTAACTCTAATGGTAATTTTACACTATCATGTATTAATGTGTTTGTGAAAGGTTGAATGTACAGTAAACAGGTCTTTGACATGCCTTTTCCAATTCATTACAGACAAATTTTATGAGAGATTGTCCACTGGGGAAGACGATATGCCCCTCGAGGAAGGGCAGCCGCTCAACCTGGCCCTGAGTCCAGACTCAGTGCATGGTCAACCTGAAATTGGTCTTCCTGTTTTATCATCTACCCCCCAAAATCCACATCTCAGCCCTGGTGGCCAGAAAACCTCCTCCGCTGGCCAGATACCCTGGTCCAGTGTCCACACATCCCCCAACAGTGTCAACACATCCTACTCTGGTGTCCCCACATCCTCCTCCGATGTCCCCACATCCTCTTCCGGTGTCCATACAACCTCCTCCAGTGGGCTTGGTCATAGCCATCCTCTGCCTTCCTCACCTGTTATGCAGAACCAAGATAACTCCAGTCAGTCTTGTAACACCGATATTACAAGTCCACTTCCGAATCAACGCAAATGCAACTGCAAATGTGAAAACGTTGCAGTGAGAATGGAGAAGCTTGAAAATATGGTAAACAGACTTGTGAGAGCCCAACCCTCGGCGCCCTTGACACCCAAGACACCCAGAGGCATACCGTCAAAACTAACTACCTCAGCCCAAAAATATGAACATGTGAGAAAGTTGGAGAAGTCAGAACATTTATTTCGTGAGTTTTCATTTCCTGTGTCCCTTTTCTCGTCTACAATTTTCATGTTTACATCTATAAACAAACAACATCTTTTGAATTACACAGCAATGTGGAAGCCATAGATTAGAATTTGAAATATATGGCTTCCACGTTGCTATGTAATATAATAGATGTTTTTTTTTTTTTATTTGGTAAATATGATAAAATATATATGTACAATTTTTATTCCACAAACATTTTCTGTTTGTTTCATGACAGAGAGGATCATTGATGACTACAGGAAGTTTCGACTGGGTTCACGGACAGGAATAAAAGATAAGGATAATGCCAGGCAGGCAGCGAGTCATGCGCACCGTTTTTGCCTCTATATGGCTACTGGGCTACCTCCAACAATGGTCTCAATGGATATGAAGTTCATTCTCCAGATTGACAAATTGCGCACGTAAGTGTGTTTTTTGGTTAGAATAAATAGAGATAAAATGTCTCTCTCTCTCTCTCTCTCTCTCTCTCTCTATATATATATATATTTATTGTTATGAATTTGAAATTATTATTTGAAATTATAATGTGATGTTTTTCAGTAGATGAAAAATTGGAATTTGGATTTGGAATCAGGTGGTGGGAACTAGAGGTGAGATTTAATTACTTGTACCTACCTTTTTTTGTAGGTGGCCACTATACCTTGCCCAAAAGGGTTACCTCCCAACCACTGTGAGAAACATGATGAGTAATGTCACCCTGTTCATCAGGCACATGAAGTGCTCATTCCAGGCGGTCAGCAAAGTCAGATCTCCTGACTTCGACAAACTCCTCTATGAGCTTAAGATGCTTCAGGCGAATGTGCACAAGCACGTAGTTGTCCACCGTCAGAAGGTGTCGAAAAAGAAGACAGGTAATGTTTTCTTTCTTTATTGTGTTATTGTTGTGTATATATTCTGTCATCTAAAAAATAGGGATTTAGAACCTCAGAAATGAGTGGTATATGTGACACTCTTTTCACAGATCAACTGCTTGAGGCGAAAAAGGAAGTGAAATTTATGAAGGCCGCCAAAAATAAAATTCCTGAGTTGCTTCGTAAGTACAATTCAGTACATATTTACTCATGACAGGAGATTGGGAGATGGAGAGAGGAGAATTGACATAAACCTGACTTGACTAAACCAAATTTATCTGTGTTATTTATTGTAGAATTCTTACCTGCTGATGGAAGTTTTGGTAAGGAACATTGTCAGCTCATGGGCTACCTCATGGGCTATCTGAGCATCCTTACGGGACATCGCGCCGTCGTCTTTACCAACATGACCCGTGATCAGGTGATGTCAGCAGACTGCTGGGGTGGTGGCAAGAAGTATAGGGTTATGGTAAGTATTTAAACTATTCTTTGGAAGAGATAGCAAAAGTTTTATTAGTATTTTTCTATTTCAGTTTAAGTCTACCTATCCACAGAAATAAGCTAATTTTCTGCATGTTTTCCCCAGGTGGATGAGCACAAAACTATGAGCTCATTCGGGCAAGCTGCGGTGTGCCTAAACAAGATGGAATTTGAGTGGCTGAAAAAAGTTGCCTGCGGTGACTGCTGCCTTGGTCAGGAGGACAACAAATATGTTTTCCACACAATATTAGGCAGGAATGTCGTGAAGCCGTCACTCTTCCTCCATATGGCTTGGTTGAATGCTGGACTGAAGGGGCAAGTCGACTTTGGCCAGATCCGGAGCAGTGTCTCTACGCAGGTACTCTACTCAGGAAAGTGATAAGTGTTAGGATCAGGCACTCAGGCCTGAAGTATAGCCAAGTATTTCACAATTTTCATCGATAATTTCCAGATTTCCATATGTTGGATCTGAATCTGTATGTCGTAGTTGGGAATTTGGAAGACTTTCAGATTATGTTACACATATTTCTTCATTTGGGTTCATAGGCCAAGAATCACCTCACTGAGAAGGAGAGGAAGGAGGTGGCTCATGCGATGTGCCATGACCCCACTACAGCAGAAAAATTCTATGTAGCTCTGCCAGACAAAGAAATGGCATACCAAAGGAGAAAACTGAGAATGAAAGCCCTCAAGGAGGCTTTTGCTAAATCCTTGCAAGTTAACAATGACACTGATGACTCCTCATCGTTACCAGATGACAAATCTGAGGATACACCGGAGACAAGCTCAGATGATGAGGAAGTCATCTTTGATGAAGCACCTGAGTCAAGCTCATCATTGTCCTCTGACGAGAAGTTGACATTGATGAATCGAAGAAACAAGAGGCTTTATGGGATTTCTGAACCTGAGGACGAATCATCAGAGGATGAGCCCCCAGAGGATGAGCCCCCATCTTTTCCAGCTCCTTCAAGTGAAAAGTCCAAGAAGAAGTTGGACTTCTCAACCGAGTCTTCAGTCCAAAAAAGGATGTCACATCTTGTGGAAGTTTCAACTTCCAAGTGTTTTGTGTCAGTGGAACGGATGAAGAGATCTTTTGCAAACTTCTATTTAAACAAAAGAAAGGCCAAATTCAGAAGATTGGAGGAAGGAGGAAAAGAACAAAAGTTGAAATCAACTTTTAAGAAGAGTCGTCTTCCACCCCTAGGAGGAAGAGAGGAGATTCTGGACACCCCAGTTGAAGAGGGAGTAGGAAGGGGAGAGATTCTGGAAGCCCTGGTTGAAGAGATTCCTCTTCAACCCAGAGGAGTGGAGGAGGAGATTCCAGAAACCCCGGTTGAAGAGGGAGGAGGAGAGGAGGAGATGCCAGAGACCCTGGTTGAAGAGGAAGTAGGAAGGGGGGAGATTCTGGAAGCTCAGGTTGAAGAGACTCCTCTTCCACCAAGAGGATGGTGGGAGGAGATTCCAGAAACCCCGGTTGAAGAGGGAGGAGGAGAGGAGAAGATGCCAGAGACCCTGGTTGAAGAGGAAGTTGGAAGGGGGGAGATTCTGGAAGCTCAGGTTGAAGAGACTCCTCTTCAACCCAGAGGAGTGGAGGAGGAGATTCCAGAAACCCCGGTTGAAGAGGGAGGAGGAAAGGAGGAGATGCCAGAGACCCTGGTTGAAGAGGAAGTAGGAAGGGGGGGGATTCTGGAAGCTCAGGTTGAAGAGACTCCTCTTCCACCAAGAGGATGGTGGGAGGAGATTCCAGAAACCCCGGTTGAAGAGGGAGGAGGAGAGGAGAAGATGCCAGAGACCCTGGTTGAAGAGGAAGTTGGAAGGGGGGAGATTCTGGAAGCTCAGGTTGAAGAGACTCCTCTTCTACCCAGAGGATGGTGGGAGGAGATTCCAGAAACCCCGGTTGAAGAGGGAGGAGGAGATGAGGAGATGCCAGAGACCCTGGTTGAAGAGGAAGTAGGAAGGGGGGGGATTCTGGAAGCTCAGGTTGAAGAGACTCCTCTTCCACCAGGAGGAGAGGAGGAGATTCCAGAGACCCCAGTTGAAGACATGCCTGAAAGCCCAGTCATCAACTCCTGTGCAGTTGAAGATTCAGGAAACCCAAATTGAAGAGGTCACTGAAACCCCTGTTTTCGAGTTCTTTGTTGGATAGCAAGTAGTCAAGTTTGAGAAAATATTATGATTATGTTGGAAAAAAATTCAAGATGTCCATAAAAGCTGTTATATTTGTGGTCTCTTAGTGTCTGTGTTCCAAAATGTCAATTATGCTCCAAAAAAAAATATTCATGAATGACCTTTTCAGGTAACCAGCTGTGAGTCATTTTTTTTATTTTATTTTTATGAAAGGCATGAAGCAATGTCACCTTGTTTAAGTATGTATATTTTGTAAATATATTGGATTTTTATATCTAGACTTTTATAGATATATTTTTTATTTCAAATCCCTACAGCTGTAAGTTGAAGAAATATGTCAGAGAAAAAAAAAAAATTCCTAAAAACTTTGAGTATGCTGTCGTTTTTTCACTTTTTTCAAATTATCTTTTATTTTTCAATTTTCATCTTGAAAATTCCTATCTCTTACTAGATTGAAATATGGAAGCCCATATATGAGATTCCATATTCCTGATTCTCATCTATGGCTTCCAAATTTCCATCTAATTGATGGAAATATGGAAGTCTATGATTGACTTCCATATTTTCATCTATGGCTTCCATATTTTCATCTAATGGATGGAAATATGGAAGTCATTCATAGATTGAAATATGGAAGCCATTGATGAGAATCGGGAATGTGGATTCTCATAGGGTACAGCCACAATCCAGGCAACGACGGAAAAGTCTCATCGAGCCCACTGGCCCCGTGTTGGGATTATAGCTGTTGTCCCTTCCTGTGCAGAGCTAGGGGGCGGAAAAAGTTACATTTTTCTGTTTGCTAAAGTCCTATATCTTCTCAATGGAAGCTGTCAAGGGTGAGAAAGAGACATGTTTGGAAAGCTCTCAGAGTGCTCTATCACATATCTGAATGCCACATAGGTGGCACTCTTCTAGAGTAAGGTCTTTAATGGAGAGAGATATAAGAAGGGGACCTGGACATTCTGAAAAGCCTCGACGAGACGAATGCAACAATACCCCAAATATCCTCCCTCATGTAGCATTTATGCTCATAACTCCACTTCCATATTTTCATCTATGGCTTCCATATTTCCATCTATTAGATGGAAATATGGAAGTCCGTGAATGACTTCCATATTTTCATCTATGGCTTCCATATTTCAATCTATGACATGTTATTCTTATAGATTGAAATATGGAAGCTGTAGATGAGAATTGGGAATGTGGATTCTCATAGGGTACAGCCACAATCCAGGCAACGACGGAAAAGTCTCATCGAGCCCACTGGCCCCGTGTTGGGATTATAGCTGTTGTCCCTTCCTGTGCAGAGCTAGGGGGCGGAAAAAGTTACATTTTTCTGTTTGCTAAAGTCCTATATCTTCTCAATGGAAGCTGTCAAGGGTGAGAAAGAGACATGTTTGGAAAGCTCTCAGAGTGCTCTATCACATATCTGAATGCCACATAGGTGGCACTCTTCTGGAGTAAGGTATTTAATGGAGAGAGATATAAGAAGGGGACCTGGACATTCTGAAAAGCCTCGACGAGACGAATGCAACAATACCCCAAATGTCCTCCCTCATGTAGCATTTATGCTCATAACTCCACTTCCATATTTTCATCTATGGCTTCCATATTTCCATCTATTAGATGGAAATATGGAAGTCCATGAATGACTTCCATATTTTCATCTATGGCTTCCATATTTCAATCTATGACATGTTATTCTTATAGATTGAAATATGAAAGCTGTAGATGAGAATTGGGAATGTGGATTCTCATAGGGTACAGCCACAATCCAGGCAACGACGGAAAAGTCTCATCGAGCCCACTGGCCGCGTGTTGGGATTATAGCTGTTGTCCCTTCCTGTGCAGAGCTAGGGGGCGGAAAAAGTTACATTTTTCTGTTTGCTAAAGTCCTATATCTTCTCAATGGAAGCTGTCAAGGGTGAGAAAGAGACATGTTTGGAAAGCTCTCAGAGTGCTCTATCACATATCTGAATGCCACATAGGTGGCACTCTTCTGGAGTAAGGTATTTAATGGAGAGAGATATAAGAAGGGGACCTGGAAATTCTGAAAAGCCTCGATGAGACGAATGCAACAATACCCCAAATGTCCTCCCTCATGTAGCATTTATGCTCATAACTCAACTTCCATATTTTCATCTATGGCTTCCATATTTCAATCTATGACATGTTATTCTTATAGATTGAAATATGGAAGCTGTAGATGAGAATTGGGAATGTGGATTCTCGTAGGGTACAGCCACAATCCAGGCAACGACGGAAAAGTCTCATCGAGCCCATTGGCCCCGTGTTGGGATCATAGCTGTTGTCCCTTCCTGTGCAGAGCTAGGGGGCAGCAAAAGTTCTATTTTTCTGTTTGCTAAAGTCCTATATCTTCTCAATGGAAGGAGGCAGGGGTGAGAAACAGAAATGTTTGGAAATCCATTAAAGTCCTCTATAACACATGTGAATGCCACATAGGTGGCGCTCTTACAGAACAAAGCCAAAACCAATGGAAAGAGATCGAAGGAGACCTGAATATTTTGAATTGCCATGACAAGACGAACGCAACAATACCCCAAATGTCCTCCCTCATGTAGCATTTATGCTCATAACTCCACTTCCATATTTTCATCTATGGCTTCCATATTTCCATCTATGACATGTTATTCTTATAGATTGAAATATGGAAGCTGTAGATGAGAATTGGGAATGTGGATTCTTATCTATGGCTTCCAGATTTCCACCTGTTATTGATCAGATGTAGAATTTGGAATTTGTGTCTCTTTTGTGCACTTCAAAGACTCAAGCACTGAAACATTGTGCATTTTGTCAATGAACATTTATTCTAACGAATACCAGACATAATCCAAGAGAATTGTTTTTGTCTTCCTAACAACAATTTGAAACAACATATCAAATATTGCAAAAAAAACTCAACAGAATAGAGATGAGTGGAGTAGTAAAGAGTATGCATCCATTAAATGATCCTCATCATCAGGCAGAGTTAGGACTCCCCGCTTCATCCACAACAAGACACCCATCGACATCGTCGTCGTTTTTACATCAACCTTTTTTAGGTGGGCAGGCCGAACCATTCAAAATCATCACAACAAACCACGTATACATTGAAACAACAACTGTTATGAACACACCAAAAAGGACCAAAAGATGGGTTGTGCGCACAAAGAGGTATTCGGGCCATTCCCGCATCCACCTGAGGGACGCATCTACCAGGGAAACCAGCATGTTCCTTTGGTTGTCCTCGGACTCTGTTTCCGGCATGACCACGGGAATCTCCTCGGGCTGGAGTCCCGACGGGCACCCTTGGTTCTCTTCGGACCGGAGTTCCAGCATGGGCATCGGGATCTCCTCAGTAATAGGTGGTGACAGGCATCCACAGTCCTCCTTTCCCTCCTTTCCAATGGGTTACAGTATGATGGGTTGAGAGGATTAAAACATCATTAAGCTAAGTCTTACCCCATATCTCACCTCGAATTTCAAAGAGCTGCCAATTCAAAATCATAGCAATAGATGACTAGATGGACATATATAATATATATTGAAATTTGGAACTTGAACCGACACATCCAAATTTGAATCTATTCATAAAAATCTTTACCTGCTGCATAAAAAGTTATGAAAAACAACATTTTAAAAGCTCAAATGTAATGTGTAGATTTGTAATATGGCAACTACACATTGAGATAAGGCTATGACACTCACATTTTAATAGGTAAAGTATATTAAAAACAAAAAGTTAGAGAGCTCATGAATTTCACTCACCATGTGGTCAAGACTGCAGAACTTCTCTCCACTTCCTACTTCCTGTGACACAGGAAGTCCAGCTCATAATCTACATTCATGTATTATAAAATAGATACAATTCTGGATGATCAGTTATATATTTTCCAATGTTCAGTTTATGAGTATTATAATTACATCACCCCTAAATAATTTGTGCCTCCATAACTCTGCACATGAGGTATTTAGACTGATGCGACCATGTCTGTGCAACGTACTATCTACAAGCTTCCAATTGCATTCAGGGCCATCGTATTCAGGGCCTTTAGCTCCTTCTTTCTTTGAAATATAAACCTTCAAAGTACTTGACAAAACATAATGTCCTTAATAAAGCATCGGAACAACTTAGCATTGGGAATTTGTGTCTGTTTTGTGCACTTCAAAGACTCAAGAACTGAAAAATTTTGCATTTTGTCAATGAACATTTATTCTAACAAATACCAGACATAATCCAAGAGAATTTTTTTTGTCTTCCTAGCAACAATTTGAAACAACATATCAAATCTTGCAAAAAAAACTCAAAAGAATAGAGATGAGTGGAGTAGTAAAGAGTATGCATCAATTAAATGATCCTCATCATCAGGCAGAGTTAGGACTCCCCGCTTCATCCACAACAAGACACCCATCGTCATCGTCGTTAACAGGCAGGACGGACTTTTGACTTCCCTGTGTATCCACCAAACGATCCTCATCCTCGTCCTCATCCTTAGTAACAGATGAGAGAGAGACCGTACTCCCTGGTGGAGCCACAGAATCGGCATCATCTGACTCAGCCACGGCAGACCTTTTGGCCGGTGGCGGCTTGAGTGAACTGTTGCCTTCCTCAAATTCAGGCAGCAGTGACATCTTTGTTTCTGGCTCCATATCGCTGGAAGTCTGATTCCCAGAAAGAAAATCATTGAAGACTGTTTAGTAGAGTGAATCCGCAGTTGTCAATTCCAATATCAAAAGTAATTTAAGATAGAAATATGGAAGGCAGCGTCACCTGCACCCACATTTTAATTTAACACATTAAAATTGCATTATCTAGCTAATGCTAAAACAGAAGACACGTTTGTAAGTGTTCATTTTTTGATAACCCTTTTCAGCAACCTTGAAAACTTCTGCTGAAACTCCTTGTAAAACAGTACCAATAACCGAAAGCTTTCCAGTGACGCCAAAAACACTCAAAAAATAGAATTTTTTGAAGAGCAACTTACCTCTGGGACAGATGACAGAGAGACCGGACTCCATGGTGGAGCCACAGAAACGGCCTCATCTGACTCAGCCACAGCAGACCTTTTGGCCATTGGCGGCTTGAGTAAACTGTTGCCTTCCTCAAATTCAGGCAGCAGTGACATCTTTGTTTCTGGCTCCATATCGCTGGAAGTCTGATTCCCAGAAAGAAAATCATTGAAGACTGTTTAGTAGAGTGAATCTGCAGTTGTCAATTCCAATATCATAATTTTAGATAGAAATATGGAAGGTAGCGTCACCTGCACCCAAATTTAAATTTAACACATTACAATTGCATTATCTAGCTAATGCTAAAACAGTAGACACGTTTGTAAGTGTTCTTTTTTTGATAACCCTTTTCAGCAACCTTGGAAACTTCTGCTGAAACTCCTTGTAAAACAGTACCAATAACCGAAAGCTTTCCAGTGACGCCAAAAACACTCAGAAAATAGAATTTTTTGAAGAGCAACTTACCATGCTGACACAGTTATCCCACATGTGAAAACAAGATGGCTGACAATGAACTTTGAAATGTGTAACCCAAAAAATTAAACATTTGTCAATCTTGCTGTACCTGACATATGTGGTAGGGCTTTTTTCAAGGTACTCTTAGTCCAATTTTCAAGACTCTGACCCCATCCCAACGCTGGTTATCACCCCATTTGTCTATTCCATATGTTAATCTATGTATCCACTGAGGTTCCAAATGTAGTCCCCTATAGGCATGATTGGGGGTTGGAATGAGGGCTAAAACTTGGAAGTGCAATTTGTGGGCGTTCTCAATTAGCTACAATGCCCAAATTGAGTGTATGGGTGCCTTGAGGATGCTGATTGGCCTCCAAGTCCTCCCAAGTCTCTACAAATAACTTCCAATTTTGGTCCCATAGACATGCATGGGAGCTGTCACCAAAATTGGAATAGCAATTTGCGGGCGTTCCCAATGAGCTACATTCCCCAAATTTAGAATATGGTTGCTTTGAGGTATGCTGATTGGCCTCCAAGTCCTCCCAAGTCTCTGCGAGGAACTTCCAATTTTGGTCCCATAGACATGCATGGGAGCTGTCACCAAAATTGGAATGGCTATTTATGGGTGATCCCAATGAGTAACACTCCCCAAATTTGACGTGTGGGTGCCTTTATGGATGCTGGTGGACCTCCAAGTGCACCTAAGTCTCTATGAAGAACTTCCAATTTTGGCCCCATAGGAATGAATGGCGGTTTGAGTTTTGAATCAAAATTGGAGTGGCCATTTGTGTGCGTTCCCAATGAGCTTCATTCCCCAAATTTAGTGTATAGGTGGCTTGAGGAATGCTGATGAGCCTCCAAGTCCTCCCAAGTCTCTACAAAGAACTTCCAATTTTGATCCCATAGACATGCATGGGAGCTATGACCAAAATTGGATTTGGCATTTGTGGGCGTTCCCAATGAGCTAGACTCCCCAAATTTGGTGTGCACGTGCCTTTAGGGATGCTGATGTTTCCCCAAGTCCTCCCAAGTCTCTAAAAACAAGTTCCAATTTTGGTCCCATAGACATGCATGGCAGCTGTTACCAAAATTGGAAGTGCAATTTGCGGCCGTTCCGAATGAGCTACATTCCCCAAATTTAGTATATGGTTGCTTTGAGGTATGCTGATTGGCCTCCAAGTCCTCCCAAGTCTCTACGAGGAACTTCCAATTTTGGTCCCATAGACATGCATGGGAGCTATGACCAAAATTGGATTTGCCGTTTGTGGGTTTTCCCAATGAGCTACACTCCCCAAATTTGACGTGTGGGTGCCTTTAGGGATGCTGATTGGCCTCCAAGTCCTCTCAAGTCTCTACGAGGAACTTCCAATTTTGGTCCCATAGACATGCATGGGAGCTGTCACCAAAATTGGAATGGCTATTTATGGGTGATCCCAATGAGTAACACTCCCCAAATTTGACGTGTGGGTGCCTTTATGGATGCTGGTGGACCTCCAAGTGCACCTAAGTCTCTATGAAGAACTTCCAATTTTGGCCCCCATAGGGATGAATGGCGGTTTGAGTTTTGAATCAAAATTGGAGTGGCCATTTATGTGCGTTCCCAATGAGCTACATTCCCCAAATATGGTGTGCACGTGCCTTGAGGAATGCTGATGAGTCTCCAAGTCCTCCCAAGTCTCTACAAAGAACTTCCAATTTTGATCCCATAGACATGCATGGCAGCTATGACCAAAAATTGGATTTGCCATTTGTGGGCGTTCCAATGAGCTATACTCCCCAAATTTAGTGTGCACGTGCCTTTAGGGATGCTGATGTTTCCCCAAGTCCTCCCAAGTCTCTAAAAACAAGTTCCAATTTTGGTCCCATAGACATGCATGGCAGCTGTTACCAAAATTGGAAGTGCAATTTGCGGCCGTTCCCAATCAGCTCCATTCCCCAAATTTAGTATATGGTTGCTTTGAGGTATGCTGATTGGCCTCCAAGTCCTCCCAAGTCTCTACGAGGAACTTCCAATTTTGGTCCCATAGACATGCATGGGAGCTATGACCAAAATTGGATTTGCCGTTTGTGGGTTTTCCCAATGAGCTACACTCCCCAAATTTGACGTGTGGGTGCCTTTAGGGATGCTGATTGGCCTCCAAGTCCTCTCAAGTCTCTACAAAGAACTTCCAATTTTGGTCCCATAGACATGCATGGGAGCTGTCACCAAAATTGGAATAGCCATTTGTGGGTTTTCCCAATCAGCTACATTCCCCAAATTTGGTGTGCAGATGTCTTAAGGGATGCTGGTGTCTCCCCAAGACCTCCCAAGTCTCTAAAAACAAGTTCCAATTTTGGTCCCATAGACATGCATGGCAGCTGTTACCAAAATTGGAAGTGCAATTTTTGGCCGTTCCGAATGAGCTACATTCCCCAAATTTAGTATATGGTTGCTTTGAGGTATGCTGATTGGCCTCCAAGTCCTCCCAAGTCTCTACGAGGAACTTCCATTTTTGGTCCCATAGACATGCATGGGAGCTATGACCAAAATTGGAATGGCTATTTATGGGTGATCCCAATGAGTAACACTCCCCAAATTTGACGTGTGGGTGCCTTTATGGATGCTGGTGGACCTACAAGTGCACCTAAGTCTCTATGAAGAACTTCCAATTTTGGCCACCATAGGAATGAATAGCGGTTTGAGTTTTGAATCAAAATTGGAGTGGCCATTTGTGTGCGTTCCCAATGAGCTACATTCCCCAAATTTAGTGTATAGGTGGCTTGAGGAATGCTGATGAGCCTCCAAGTCCTCCCACGTCTCTACAAAGAACTTCCAATTTTGATCCCATAGACATGCATAGGAGCTATGACCAAAATTGGATTTGCCATTTGTGGGCGTTCCCAATGAGCTATACTCCCAAAATTTGGTGTGCACATGCCTTTAGGGATGCTGATGTTTCCCCAAGTCCTCCCAAGTCTCTAAAAACAAGTTCCAATTTTGGTCCCATAGACATGCATGGCATCTGTTACCAAAATTGGAAGTGCAATTTGCGGCCGTTCCCAATCAGCTACATTCCCCAAATTTGGTGTGCAGATGTCTTAAGGGATGCTGGTGTCTCCCCAAGTCTTCCAAAGTCTCTACAAATAACTTCCAATTTTCTTCCCATACACATGCATTGGAGCTATGACCAAAATTGGAATAGCCATTTGTGGGTGATCCCAATGAGCTACACTCCCCAAATTTGACGTGTGGGTGCCTTTATGGATGCTGGTGGACCTCCAAGTCCCCTTAAGCCTCTATGAAGAACTTCCAATTTTGCACCCATAGGAATGAATGGCGGTTTGAGTTTTGAATCAAAATTGGAGTGGCCATTTATGTGCGTTCCCAATGAGCTACATTCCCCAAATGTAGCGTAAGGGTGGCTTGAGGGATGCTAATTGGCCTCCAAGTCCTCTCAAGTCTCTACAAAGAACTTCCAATTTTGGTCCCATAGACATGCATGGCAGCTATGACCAAAATTGGATTTGCCATTTGTGGGCGTTCCCAATGAGCTATACTCCCCAAATTTGGTGTGCACGTGCCTTTAGGGATGCTGATGTTTCCCCAAGTCCTCCCAAGTCTCTAAAAACAAGTTCCAATTTTGGTCCCAAAGACATGCATGGCAGCTGTTACCAAGATTGGAAGTGCAATTTTTGGCCGTTCCGAATGAGCTACATTCCCCAAATTTAGTATATGGTTGCTTTGAGGTATGCTGATTGGCCTCCAAGTCCTCCCAAGTCTCTACGAGGAACTTCCATTTTTGGTCCCATAGACATGCATGGGAGCTATGACCAAAATTGGAATAGCCATTTGCGGCCGTTCCCAATCAGCTACATTCCCCAAATTTGGTGTGCAGATGTCTTAAGGGATGCTGGTGTCTCCCCAAGTCCTCCCAAGTCTCTACAAATAACTTCCAATTTTCTTCCCATACACATGCATTAGAGCTATGACCAAAATTGGAATGGCCATTTGTGGGTGATCCCAATAAGCTACACTCCCCAAATTTGACGTGTGGGTGCCTTTATGGATGCTGGTGGACCTCCAAGTCCCCCTAAGTCTCTATGAAGAACTTCCAATTTTGCACCCATAGGAATGAATGGCGGTTTGAGTTTTGAATCAAAATTGGAGTGGCCATTTATGTGCGTTCCCAATGAGCTACATTCCCCAAATTTAGCGTATGGGTGGCTTGAGGGATGCTAATTGGCCTCCAAGTCCTCTCAAGTCTCTACAAAGAACTTCCAATTTTGGTCCCATAGACATGCATGGGAGCTGTCACCAAAATTGGAATGGCTATTTATGGGTGATCCCAATGAGTAACATTCCCCAAATTTGACGTGTGGGTGCCTTTATGGATGCTGGTGGACATCCAAGTGCAGCTAAGTCTCCATGAAAAACTTCCAATTTTGGCCCCCATAGGGATGAATGGCGGTTTGAGTTTTGAATCAAAATTGGAGTGGCCATTTGTGTGCGTTCCCAATGAGCTACATTCCCCAAATATGGTGTGCACGTGCCTTGAGGAATGCTGATGAGTCTCCAAGTCCTCCCAAGTCTCTACAAAGAACTTCCAATTTTGATCCCATAGACATGCATGGGAGCTATGACCAAAATTGGATTTGCCATTTGTGGGCGTTCCTAATCAGCTATATTCCCCAAATTAGATGTGTGGCTGCCTTGGGGGGTGGTGATAGGCTTCCAAGTCCTCCCAAGTCTCTACGAAGAAGTTACACTTCTTGCCCCATAAGAATGAATGGCATTTTGATTTTGGAATGGAAGTTGGAATTGCCATTTGTGAGCATTCACAATGATCTACAGGCATCCAAGTTTGTGGGTGGGTAATTAGGAGGCAACATATTTGTCTGAACGTCTTCTTCAGCATTCACAACCTTTCTGGAAGTAGCTAGGCTGAGCAACTTTTTGAAAAATAGCACATATGATATTCTTTACAGTGGAGGTTGGCTCAGCTTGCCGCAGGCTTTCCAAATATGTCACTCTTGTAGCTGTAACTGCTTCCTACGTGGAGATATAAAAATTCCACTTTTCCAACTTCCAAAAATTAATTTGTTACTCAACTGCACCCCCTGGTGGATTTACAAAAATTGCATGTCGTCCAATCGCAATAAAAGTAGTATTAAATCGATCGGCAAAAAAAGCACAGTCCAATGGCGGCATTTCCAAAGCTGTACGTCTATCAGGGAATTTTTTAATGGCGTAAATCACCACTTCCAGAAAGCGAACGGAGGCCACCATGGTGATCAGCGGAGTGAGGTGAGAGTTTTGGTATGTCTCCCGTGGCTGTACGACAAAATAAAAAAACGGTCATGTGGTTAGGGTTACTCCTAATTAGGGTTAGGGTTAGGGTTAGGGTTAGGGTTAGGTTTGGGTTAGGGTTGGGGTTTAGGATTCAGGGGTTTGATTTTTGTGGCACTGGCCTACTGACCTATTTCGTTCAAACCGGTTGGAAATTTGACAGTGTGGTGATAGTCAGGTTGGTAGAGTACAGCTCCACCATCCCGGGGACCAGGGTTCAATCCCCAGGCAGAGCACAACAGTCAGGACCATGGGGCAGAGAAAGGGGCAGGTCAGGATACTCTACGGGCCTGTCGCAACTGGATGGTGTCATCATTCAGGCCCGTAGGCACAATGGTGTTCATTTTATGGATCCATAATTTTTCTGCCCTCTTTCTCTGCCCAACAGTCCATTGGTCGTTGCTCTCCAAACCTGAGATTATTAGTTTATTGGTGGGGTGTTGCTGGAAATGTTTGACCAGGTGGGTGGTTAATTTGCCTTCCCCAATGCTATACATATGTTGTTTGAGGCGTGTAAGTATTGTATGTTTCGTCTCTCCTATATAGTGTTTATGGCAAGTGGTGCATGTGATAATGTATATTACGTTAGTAGTGTTAAGGGAGAATGTGCCGAGTGTTGGAAATGCTGTGGTGCTGTGGGGGTTGGATATAAATTTTCTATTTTTGTAATGTGTAATATATTGTATTTGAATGGGGGGTCTATTGTCTGTAAATTTGGATTTTATGAGGAGGCTATGGAGACTTTGATTTTTTCTATATGCTGAAATTGTGTTGTGGTTATGGAAGGCCGGATGTATTGTTTGGGTGTGGGAGAAGTTTTGTTTAATGAGGTTATGGAGTCTGGTTGTTTGATGAGAGAATGTAGATATGAATGGAATTAATATGGGTTTGATTTCCAGGTTATTGGGAGGATGATTGGTTGTGGTCTCGGAGAGAGGGTTAGGGTTATGGTTAGGGTTAGGGCCTAGGTTAGGGTTAGGGTTAGGGTTTAGATACTGGGTTGTGTTAGGTTTAGGATTGGGGCCTAGGTTAGGGTTAGTAGGGTTAATAGGGTTAGGGTTAGGGTTTAGGAACTGGGTTGGGTTAGGGTTAGGATTGGGGCCTAGGTTAGGGTTAGGGTTTAGGTTCTGGGTTGGGTTAGGATTAGGATTGGGGCCTAGGTTAGGGTTAGTAGGGTTAGTAGGGTTAGGGTTAGGGCTTAAACTAGGGAGATAGGTGGATTTTATTGTTGGGGGCCCTGTGGTTGGGAGTCCCTCCGAGACCGGAGGCTGGGGTGGAGCATCTGTGTTGTTGGAGCGAGTGAGGGCGAGGGAGGCCAAAGTATTATTTTTAATGTGGCGGAGGAATCGTTTAGAGTAGCCCCTGTGTCTGAGTGCGGAGAATAGAATTGCAATTGATTCGTGAAGATCTGAGGGTGTCGAAGATAGTCTATAGAAACGGATGATTTGTGATTTTATTAAGCCTTTAAATGTATGTTTCGGATGGTAACTTTTTTTATGTAGTAGTGCGTGTGTATCAGTAGTTTTGAAAAAGACTTTAGTGAGAAGTTTGTGAGGAGCCGAATTAATGGAATTATCAAAAAAAACTGTAGTGTCCAGGAAATTAACATGAGAGGGGTCTATGGTGTATTTTACTTTTATAGATGGGTGGTGGTTATTGAGTGTGTTGATAAAATCAGAAAATAAAGTGATGTCGTGGTGCCAAATGCCAAATATGTCGTCTAAAAAACGGAGATAAAGAAGTGGTTGTCGGGTGCATTTGGCCAATGCCTCTCGCTCCCACTCGCTCATATAAATGTTCGCATATGATGGCGCGTATCTCTGACCCATGGCTGTTCCGTGAATTTGGAGGTATTGTTTGTTATTAAATGTAAAATCATTATTGTTGAGGCAAATGTTGAGGAGTTCAATTATCTGTTTGTCCGGTCTATTAATGTCGGGATATTTATTAAAGATGGATGTAATCGCTTTAATGCCTATGTTTGTGTTAATGTTAGTGTATAAGCTGTCTATATCTATTGTAAATAAAAATGACTGATTTGGAACAACCATGGGTCGGATGAGGTCTATGAAGTGATATGTATCTTTTATGTAGGCCGGGTGTTTGTTGGAAAGGGGTCCAAGGAAATATTCTATATATTCTGATATATGGTAAGATGTGCTGTTGCAGTCGGAAACTATTGGTCTACCGGGGGGAACTTCATAGGGTATGGTCCAGGTTTGGGGTTCTTTATGTACTTTTGGAAGTAGATAAAAAAGTCTAGGTCGTGGGTGATCGGGGCCAAATAGATAGTGTTTTTGTTTGTGTGTGATGATTTTTTGGTCATATAGATTTTGGATAATATTTCTGAGGAGGGGTTGAGTTTGATTTTGTTGGTCAGATTGGATGAGTTTGTAATGTGTAGTGTTGGATAATAATCTATTTGCCTCCAGTAAATATTGCTGTCTGTCCATTATAACTGTTTTTGATCCTTTGTCAGCTGGTTTTATAATTATATTTGGATTTTTGATGAGTTGTTCTAAGGCCCTGCGCTCCGGCCCCGAGAGGTTGTCTGCCACGTCCCCAGGGGGCCGGTACTGACGCAGGGCCTGTTTGTTCTTTTGCAACAGGGTTATGGTATTTTTGTGTGACTGTTCTATAGTGGGTTCCCAGCTGGATTTATTGGTGAAGGGTATCTGTATGTGTTGTGGTTTATTGAAAAAGTGGCTGATAATTTTGAGGCGTCTATTGTATTGATGTAGGTCCCTATGAAGTTCCTCCCAGTCAAAATGTGTAGGGCGTGGAATGAATGAAAGACCCCTTTCCAATATCTGAATTTGTTCTGCGGTTGGGGTGAATAGTGTAGATAGATTGAGGATATTTGATGTGGAGCTCCACCCCAAATCAGGTGCGGGGTCAGTAAGGGGCGTTATGTTAAGATGTAAGTTGGATGGGACTGTATTTAAGCCCGGTTTGGGTTTTGATGTGATTGTAAATTTAATTGTTGCAACCAGTATTCAAAAATGCGTGTGGCAGTGGCCGGTTTCCAGTGTATATTATCTTGCTCTGTAAAAAAAGTGTCGTGAGGTATTTCGGCTAAAAATGGAAAGTAAGTGGCTATGGTATTGTTAATATATTTAAGGTTGTGTTGCTGTTTACTAGTGAGGTTGGCAGAAAAATTAATAATGGGGAAGTAAATGTCAGCATTGGGGAAGGCAAGTTGGGCCTGTTTGTATAGTGCTTTGAGCTGTTTGCAAGAGGTCTGCCTGGGGTCCTGATCTTTGTTATTAATACCAATTGAGAGGACGACAATTTTAACATCTGGAATGGGGATGGCTTTCTCACACAGTTTAAGAAAATGGTACATATTGGCCCCCGGGTAACTGTCAAGTTGTATTGTGGGATGGTTGTGAGGGGGGATTCGATTTATGTTGGAATCCCCCAGTACCAGGACTGGTTTGCGGCCTTTGATGAACCAGTCCTGGATTTTGCGGTTGGGTCTGGAGATGTGATATGTGGTCTTAAATTTACCTGCTGCGTTGGAGTCGGACTGCAGAGGACTGAATGGAGAGGAGGTGGCACAGGGTCCTGGGGAGCTGTCGTCGGGGGGTGAAGGTGTGTCGGAGTCCGGAGTGGCACAACCGGGAGGCGGAGTCCCCGGGCGCAGTTGTTGAGAGGAGGTCTCAGATACGGTGTTGTGGGCTACATTAGCCTTTATTACGCCGCTCATCATGTGTGATGACCCTCCTGCTAATGCGGTCGGGGCTCCTTCTTGTCCAATCGTGCCAGTCCGGGCACCGGCAACACCTAGGGGAGAGGAGGGGGGAGAAGAAATGATGTCAGGAACCAAGGAAAACGCATCAGATTCTGTGATGTTGTTGAGCGGGTCCGGTAGCTGGTGGATTTGGGCCTCTATCTGTTGTGTGTGTCTGTTTGGCCTTGATTGTATATTAGTAGTCGGTAAGTCTGGGGTGTTTGGGGATGGTAGTGTCACTGAAGTGTTGGGTCTGGTGAATTTCTGTCGGACGGGGGAAGGGTGGGGATCGGATGTTATTCCTCCCGTCTCCTGAGGGACCTGTTTGGGTCCCCAGGAGACTGTTTTTACCTTTGATAGGGAGGGGGTGGGGATGTTTGATTCTTCAGGGGCTAGTTTAAGCTCCCTGGTGAGACTGGGGGGAGTCAGTTGTGGGTGAGCCCTCTGTGTCTGTAGAGGGCTCTTCTTGAGTATGGGCGGGTGGGGTAGTACGTTCGGGGGGGTGTTATTCTGTGATCTTGATGTAGGTAAAGCAAGTCGTGTGTGTTGGTGTAATGGGGTCCTGGTTTGGGGGAGGGGGAAAGTCATGTGTCTGAAAGTCGGGTGTGGGCCATATTGAGTACGTCGAGAAGGTTGTGGTTGTTGAGTGTCCATGGCAGGTACTGTCCGGGGTTGGGTAGGGGTGGGGAGGAGGGGTGCACGATATTGTCGAGTCCTGTGTGGCTGGGATGTCAGTGGGAACTTACTGGAGGCTGGCAGTGGTGGAAATTCGTCCTCGTCGGATAATTCCGGGATGGTGGAGAGGGAACTCCCCAACCTGCTCTTGTGTGTGGAAAGAGGTTTTTGTTTGTTAATCATGTTGCGGTGTTGTGTGTGTCTGTTCAATGCATGTTCGGTGGCTGTAATTGTGTCTGGCCTGAAGCGTTGCCCGTATCTCCTTCTAGCCCAACCAATGGCTATCTGTAGTGCTGTAGTGTTATGTGTTGTCTGGCTGAGAGTATGTATGGTGTTGGCGTAGTGTTCTTGTAATATAGTCATGTTTGTTTTCATCCAGTGTGTTGTATTGTTTTGTATTTTGTGTCGTGTGGTGTCAGAGGGTGTGGCTGGTTTGATGAATTCTGATAGTCTGTTGACCTGCCTCATCATTCCTGGTGGAAAGGTGTTAGTTGCAAGTGAGTGATCGGTTGTATGTTTATGGTGTATGGCCTGAATTAAACGGAATAGTTTTTTGGCAGCGGCTCGAGTTTCCGGGTCAGGTGCATGATTGAGTATGTGGGTGGGTGTTGTGTCTGTGTATGTGGTCCTGGGTGTAATGTTGTATTTGTTTTGTGGTGTTGAATGCGTGTTAATTGACATCAGTGGTGGTAGTGTTGTGTGCATGAGCTGTGGTCTGAGCCCTTGGCCACTCGACGCTACGGTCTTAGCTCTGTTAAAAAACATATTTTGATAATCACTGGTGGGGGTTCTTACCCTGGCAGCGTCGGTGAAGGTCTCATGGAGGTCCAACAGTGGTCTGGTTGATCTGCTCCTGGCCGTCCTTTGCCGAGCTGGGGTGCTGGATTGTTCGGTGAGGTTTTACCAGCTGTGCTCCAGCGAGATGGTCTTTGGCCTCTGGTGCCCTGGTGCCTGGTGGGGACACTGATACAAAAAAGAGGAGCTCCGGTGTGCTCGTCCCAGTGCGAGATAGAGTTTGTCCGGGAGGTCTCCAGAATGTTATTAAAAGTGTTTAACCCACAGAAAAAATGCACCAAAAAGCATGGGTCCAGATATAGTCCCCTGTCACAGTTTCTTAAAAAAGGGGGAGGAGATCTCAAAAAAGTTTTTGAGAGGAACAAGTAATCTCCATCTCAAAAGCAAAAAAGGAGGAGAGGAGGTCCTTTTTGCGATATAAAACTGTTTTTTGGAGGAAGACAAGGCCTCGGGCAGAAGCCCCCCAGGATGATCAAAAATTCTAACTTTTAAATAATTAAAAACAAACAATCTCAATAGTTAAAAAGCAAAAAGCTGCTTTAAAACAAGAGATAAAAGATAAAAAGAGTCTAAGGTGACGTACCGTAGAGTGGTTTTAAAATCCCTGACGTTTCGCAGTGGTTGTTGCTTCTTCAGAGGAGGCTGTTCAGACTGGTAGCTCTGGTGGTTTAAAAGTGTTGAAGGAGGGAAAGTGTGTCCCTCCTCCAAGGCTCAAACCACCTATCAGTTGGTTGTATTTGCAAATTGGTCGTTTGTGATTGGGCTAGAAGGGCAGATCCTGTTTGAATTTTGGAGGGAAAATTAGGGTCCCATCTGATTGGTTGCTTTGGGGGGCGGTGGCTAGAAAATATCCAGGTAATTTTATCTGGTGTGTGCTGTTTAACAATAACTATGGCCTCAGGGTTAAGGTCTAGGTTCTTAACGTGGAGGACCTGGGCTCGAATCCCCAGGGGGAATGAAATTTATGGAATTCCCCATGAAGGAAATCATTGTTCCTTCTACAACGTGAAAATATCTTTGTTGTATAGGCTGTTTAACCAGATGTGGGGGGGATTTTGTTGTGTTTTTCGTATGTTATTCTACACTAGGTTACCTTCCAGCCGGATTGAAGCTCACAAGATTTGAACTGATTGTCTATTTTCTACAATCACTGTGGCAACGGGGATGGACCCAGGACTTTGGCTAGGGTTAGGGTTAGGGTTAGGGTTAGGGTTAGGGTTAGGGTTAGGGTTAGGGTTAGGGTTGGGTTAGGGTTAGAGTTCAGGGTTCATGAGTATGGTTTATTTGCACTGGCCTATTGATCTTAAAGTGGTGGCACGGTTGGAGGAGCTCCGCTCCCTCTAACAGGGGACCAGGGTATGATCCCCAGGCAGAGCACGTCTGCAAGGACCATGGGACAGAGAAAGGATGAATACGGTTGCTGCCTGGGTTGGAGTATTTGTTGGGCGTCATTCTGTCTATATTTTATGGAGGAAAATAAAATTAAAAAACTAAGTAAACCTGGTTGGGGATTAATTTTATCTATGAAGGTGGTATTTTATTACTGGAGTAACATAGACTAATGAAAAATGGGGATTTATGGAAACAAAATTGTAAAATGAATAATGGTGTAGTGGCAGAGATGACGCCCCTGGCCCAGAGAATCCTAGTTCGATTCCCCCCGAGGCATGTGTGTTAAAGTGGTGCCTTGGGGGGCCTGAGTGGACCCAGGCAGCACGGCTGGTTGTAGAGGGAAAAAAAACAAAAGGGGGGAGGGGGAAAGGGGAAAACACGGGGGAGTTGATAAGGAAGACTACATGAGAGGGAAATTTAAACTGATTGTCGGGTGGGTGTCCTATGAGTGTACTTAATTGTCATTGAGGCCTGTTGGCGTGATTGTACCTAATTTAAAAATCCATAATTTTTCTGTCCTCTTTCTCTGCCCAATGGTCCAATGGTCTTCTGATTCTAGACCAGAGATTATAAGATTATTGACGGAGTGGAGCTGAAAATGGTTAATGAGGGGGGTGGTTAACTTGCCTTCCCCAATGTTATATATGTGTTGTTTTAATCGGGTGAGTATGGAGTGTTTTGTTTCCCCGATATAATGTTTATTGCAGGTGGTGCATGTAATGATGTAAATGACGTTGGTGGTGTGGAGTGTAAATGTACCTAATGTGGGGAATGCTGTATTGCTGTGAGGGTTTGAAATAAATTTTCTGTTTTTATAGTGTGTGTGGTATTGTGTTTGTGTTGGTGGTTTGTTATCAGAGTATTTTGACCTTATTAGTAAACTGTGGAGGTTTTTGTTTTTCCTGTAAGCTGATATGATGACGTGATTTTGGAAAGCCGGCTGTAGGGTTTGAGTATGAATGAAGTTCTGTTTGATGATGTTATGTAAACCTTTGATTCTATGTGAGAAGGTAGATATGAATGGTACCGGGACACGGGGTGGAGCAATCCGGGGAATGGAGCGAGTGGGAGCGAGAGACGCCAAAGTGCTGGTCTTGATATGGCGGAGGAAGCGTTTGGAGTAGCCCCTAGACCTGAGACTACAAAATAGAATGGAGATGGAAGAATGCAGGTCTATTACACGGGATGATATTCTGTGAAAACGGATGATTTGAGATTTAATAATGCCTTTAAATGTGTGTTTCGGATGATAGCTAGTTTTATGGAGAAGGGCGTGTGTGTCTGTTGTTTTAAAGTAAACTTTGGTAAGTAGTTGTGAGTATGACAAGTTTTTTGACCGGTCAAAAAAAACAGTTGTATCTAAAAAATTAACTTGTAGTGGATCTATGATGTACTTAACTTTAATAGACTGATGGTGGCTATTCAATGTGTCAATGAAATCAGAAAATAAAGAAATGTCATGTTGCCATATTCCAAAAATGTCATCTAAAAATCTGAGGTAGGTGAGGGGTTTGTGGGTGCACTTGGCCAATGCCTCTCGCTCCCACTCGCTCAGGTAAATGTTTGCATATGACGGGGCGTATCGCTGACCCATGGCCGTTCCGTGGATTTGCAGGAATTGTTTGTTATTGAATGAAAAGTCGTTATTGTTGAGGCAGATGGTAAGGAGTTGAATAATTTCTTTGTCCGGTCTATTGTTGTCGGGGTTGTTATTGAAGTTGGATATTATAGCCTTGATACCGATTTGTGTATTGATATTTGTGTATAGACTGTCTATGTCGATTGTAAATAAGTATGACTGATTTGGAACAACCATGGGCCGGATGGTATCTATAAAATGATAAGTGTCCTTGATGTAACTTGGGTGTTTATTGGAAAGGGGTCCAAGGAAATGTTCGATGTATTCTGAGATATGGTATGATGTACTATTGCAATCTGAGACTATTGGTCTGCCGGGAGGAACCTCATAGGGTACGGTCCATGATGGGGGTTCCTTGTGGATTTTGGGTAATAGATAGAACTGGCGGGGGCGGGGTTGGTCGGGGCCAAACAGGTAGATTTTTTGCTTGTGGTTAATGGTTTTATTGTCATATAAAGTTTGTATAATACTACGGAGGAGTGGTTGGGTTTGACTTTGTAGGTCTGACGGAATGGGTTTATAATGTGTGGTGTTTGAGAGTTGTCTATTTGCCTCCAGTAAATACTGCTGTCTATCCATAATGACTATTTTTGAACCTTTGTCCGCGGGTTTAATGATAATATTAGGATTTTGGGTAAGTTCTTCTAAGGCCCTGCGTTCAGGCCCCGAGAGGTTGTCAACAACGTCCCCTGGGGGCCGGTAATAACGCAGGGCCTGTTTGTTCTTTTGCACCAGGTTTATTGTGGCTGTGTGTGATTGAGCCGTGGTGGGTTCCCAATTAGACCTGTGAATGAAGGGTGTCTGAATGTGGTCCGGTTTATTATAGAAATAACTGATGATCTTTAACCTTCTGTTGTATTGGTGTAAATCCCTATGAAATTCCTCCCAGTCAAACTGTAATGGGCGTGGGATGAATGAAAGACCCCTTTCCAATAACCGGATCTGATCTGAAGTTGGAGTAAATAGTGTGGATAAGTTAAGTATGTTTGCTGTAGAGCTCCACCCCAAGTCGACTGCAGGGTCAGTATGGGGCATAGGGTTTGGAGGGTTAGGGTTAGGGTTAGGATTAGGGTTGGGGTTGGGGTTAAGGTTAGGGTTAGGGTTAGGGTTAGGGTTGGGATTAGAAGGTTTAGGGTTAGGGTTAGGGTTAGGGGTGGCGTTTGTGCCCGGTTTGGGTTTGGGTCTTACTATAAATTTAACTGTTTGAGCCAGTAATCGAAAATGAGTTGCGCGGTAGCCGGCTTCCAATGGATGTTGTCCTTTTCTGTTACAAATGTGTCGTGAGGGATCTCTGCTAAAAATGGGAAGTATGTGGCTATTGTGTTGTTGATGTATTTTAAATTGTACTGTTGTTTAACGCTGAGGTTGTCTGAGAAGTTTATGATAGGGAAGTAGATGTCGGCATTAGGGAAGGCAAGTTGGGCCTGTTTGTATAGAGATTTTAACTGTTTGCAGGAAGTCTGCCTGGGGTCCTGGTCCTTATTATTGATCCCAATGGAGAGGACCACTATTTTTGTGTTGGGGTTGGGTACCGTTTTTTCACATATCTTTAAAAAGTGGTACATGTTAGCCCCCGGGTAGCTGTCTAATTGTAAGTCTGGGTTGTTGTGGGGGGGGATTCGATTGATGTTGGAATCCCCCAACACCAGGACTGGTCTACGGCTTTTGAAAGACCAGTCCTGGAGTTTCCTGGTGTGTCGGGCGATGTGTGATGTGGGATGGTATTTACCTGATGTGGGAGTGTGTGGTGGTAGGCTGAATGGGGAGGAGGTGGAGGAGGGTCCTGTGGGGCTATCCTCGGGGGGTGGAGGTGTGCTGGACCCCCGAACGGCACAAGTGGGAGGTGGACTTCCGCGGAGAAGTGGTAGGGAGGTCTCAGATACGGCTTGAGTGGCAATATTAGCCTTTAATTGCCCGCTCATCATGTTAGGTGACCCTCCCGTTATGGTTGTCGGGGCTCCTCGCTGTTCCATTGTGCCAGTCCGGGGACCAGCAACACCTGTGGGTGTAGAAGGGGGAGAGGAAATGGTATCAAGGTTGATGGTTGAAACATTTGAATAACTGTGGGTGTTGAGTGATATGGACTGTAGTTCTAGGGTATTGTTTTGTGTGTCTGGTACTGGATGAATTAGGACTTCTGTTTGCTGTGTCCGTCTTCCTGTACTGATAGTAGGTGAGTCGGGGGTACTGGGGCTTAGGGGTAGTCGTGTCATAGGGGTTTTCCGTCTAGTCACTGTCGGTAGGATGGGGGAGAGTTTGGGGTTGGGTTTTGAGATGATTTCTGCCCCCTGGGAGACCGGTTCGGGTCCCCAGGAGACTACTTTCTTGCCCCTCACTGAGGGAGGGGTGGAGGTGTTTGGGTCAGGAGGGGTTTGTCTTGTAGTCAGATGTAGAGGTGCCCTCTGTGTTTGTAGAGGGCCCTTGTTATATATTGGGTAGGTCGGAAGTCCGTACAGTGGTTTTCGTCTTGGTTTGGGTATGGGGTGGTCAGGTAGTGTCGGTTGTAGGGGGGGCCTGGTTTGGGGTAAGGGGAATGTCTTCTGTCTGTTGGTCTGGTATGGGTGGTCATGTCTGGGTCGTTGAGGTTGCGGTTGTAGGCCATCCAGTGTTGTCTGGCACTGGGTGGGGGTGGGGAGTAGTGGTGTCCGGGGCTGTTGAATTGGAAAGGGCTGAAATGCAGGGGGTAACTTACTGATGACTGGTAGTGGTGGGTTAGGGTTAGGGTTAGGGTTAGGGTTAGGGTTAGGGTTAGGGTTAGGGTTAGGGTTAGGGTTGGGTTTGGGTTTGGATTCAGGGTTCATGATTATGATTTGTTTGCACTGGCCTATTGATCTGTTGAGTAGTGGTGACAAGGTTGGAAGAGCTCCGCTCCCTCTAACGGGGGACCAGGGTATGATCCCCAGGCAGAGCACGTCTGCAAGGACCACGGGACAGAGAAAGGGTAAATAAAGTTGCTGCCTGGGTTGGAGTAATAATGGGCGTCATTCTGTCTGAATAATTTATGGAAGGACAAATAAATAAAAGTAAAATAAAAGACTAGGTGGACGCGGTTAGGGATTAATTTTAACTATGAAAGTGATTTTATTTAATACTGTAATATCATATATTAGTGAATAGAATAGAAAATGGGGATTTATGAAACCAAAAATGTAAAATGAATAGTAGCGTAGTGGCAGAGATGACGCCCCTGGTCCAAAGAACCCTTGATCGATTCCCCCCGAGGCATGTGTGTTAAAGTGGTGCCTTGGGGGGCCTGAGTGGACCCAGGCAGCATGGGTAGCCATAGAGGGGAGAAAAACCAAAAAGGGGGGGGGAAAAACGAACGGGGGAGCTGAGAAGGAAGACTACATGAGCGAGAACTTTGAACGGATTGTCGGGTGGGTGTCCTATGAGTATGATTAGTTATCGTTGAGGCCTGCTGGCGTGATTGTGCCTAACTTAAAAATCCATAATTTTTCGGCCCTCTTTCTCTGCCCAATGGTCCAATGGTCTTCAGATTCCAGACCGGAAATTATGAGGTTATTGACGGAGTGGAGCTGAAAGTGGTTAATGAGGGGGGTGGTCAACTTGCCTTCCCCAATGTTATATATGTGTTGTTTTAGTCGGGTGAGTATGGAATGTTTTGTTTCGCCGATATAATGTTTATTGCAGGTGGTGCATGTAATGATGTAAATGACGTTGGTGGTGTGGAGTGTAAATGTGCCTAATGTGGGAAATGCTGTATTGCTGTGAAGGTTTGAGATAAATTTTCTGTTCTTATAGTGTGTGTGGTATTGGGTTTGTGTTGGTGGTTTGTTATCTGAATATTTAGACCGTATTAGTAAACTGTGGAGGTTTTTGTTTTTCCTGTACGCTGATATGGTGATGTGATTTTTGAAAGCCGGCTGTAGGGTTTGAGTATGGATGAAGTTCTGTTTGATGATGTTATGTAGTCCTTTGATTTTGTGTGAGAAGGTAGATATGAATGGTACCGGGACCTGGGGTGGAGCAATACGGGGAATGGAACGAGTAGGAGCGAGAGACGCCAAAGTGCTGGTCTTGATTTGGCGGAGGAAGCGTTTAGAATAGCCCCTAGATCTGAGACTAAAAAACAGGATGGAAATGGAAGAATGCAGGTCTATTACACGGGATGATATTCTATAAAAACGGATGATTTGTGATTTAATAATGCCTTTAAATGTATGTTTCGGATGGTAGCTAGTTTTATGAAGAAGGGCGTGTGTGTCTGTTGTTTTAAAGTAAACCTTGGTAAGTAGTTTTGAGTATGACAAATTATTTGACCGGTCAAAAAAAACAGTTGTATCTAAAAAATTAACTTGTAATGGATCTATGATGTACTTAACCTTAATGGACGGGTGGTGGCTATTCAATGTGTCAATGAAATCAGAAAATAAAGAAATGTCGTGTTGCCATATTCCAAAAATGTCATCTAAGAATCTGAGGTAGGTGAGGGGTTTATGGGTGCACTTGGCTAATGCCTCTCGCTCCCACTCGCTCAGGTAAATATTAGCGTATGACGGGGCGTATCGTTGGCCCATGGCTGTTCCATGGATTTGCAGGAATTGTTTGTTATTGAATGAAAAGTCGTTATTGTTGAGGCAGATGGTAAGAAGTTGAATAATTGCATTGTCCGGTCTATTGTTGTCGGGGTTGTTATTGAAAGTGGATATGATAGCCTTGATACCGATTTGTGTATTGATATTTGTGTACAAACTGTCTATGTCTATTGTAAATAAATGAGACTGATTTGGAACAACCATGGGCCGGATAGTATCTATAAAATGATAAGTGTCCTTGATGTAGCTTGGATGTTTATTGGAAAGGGGTCCTAGGAAGTGTTCGATGTATTCTGAAATATGGTATGATGTACTATTACAATCTGAGACTATTGGTCTGCCGGGAGGAACCTCATAGGGAATGGTCCATGATGGGGGTTCCTTGTGGATTTTGGGTAAAAGATAGAACTGTCGGGGGCGGGGTTGGTCGGGGCCAAACAGGTAGATTTTTTGCTTGTGGTTAATGGTTTTATTGTCATATAAAGATTGTATAATGCTACGAAGAAGTGGTTGAGTTTGACCTTGTAGGTCTGACAGAATGGGTTTATAATGTGTGGTGTTTGAGAGTTGTCTGTTTGCCTCCAGTAAATATTGCTGTCTATCCATGATGACTATTTTTGAACCTTTGTCCGCCGGTTTAATGATGATATTAGGATTTTGGATAAGTTCTTCTAAGGCCCTGCGTTCCGGCCCCGAGAGGTTGTCTACAACGTCCCCTGGGGGCCGGTAGTAACGCAGGGCCTGTTTGTTCTTTTGCAACAGGTTTATTGTGGCTATGTGTGATTGAGCCGTGGTGGGTTCCCAATTAGACTTGTGAATGAAGGGTGTCTGGATGTGGTCCGGTTTATCATAGAAATGACTGATGATTTTTAACCTTCTGTTATATTGGTGTAAGTCCCTATGAAATTCCTCCCAGTCAAACTGCAACGGGCGTGGGATGAATGAAAGACCCCTTTCCAATAACCGGATCTGATCTAAGGTTGGAGTAAATAATGTGGATAAGTTGAGAATATTTGCCGTAGAGCTCCACCCCAAGTCAACTACAGAGTCAGTATGGGGCACAGGGTTTGAAGTGGCGTTTGTGCCCGGTTTGGGTTTGGGTGGTACTATAAATTTAACTGTTTACACCAATAATCGAAAATGAGTTGGGCAGTAGCCGGCTTCCAATGGATGTTGTCCTTTTCTGTTAAAAAGGTGTCATGAGGGATCTCTGCTAAAAACGGGAAGTAGGTGGCTATTGTGTTGTTAATATATTTCAAATTGTATTGTTGTTTATTGCTGAGATTGTCTGAGAAGTTTATGATAGGAAAGTATATGTCGGCATTAGGGAAGGCAAGTTGAGCTTGTTTGTAAAGGGATTTTAGCTGTTTGCAGGAAGTCTGCCTGGGGTCCTGGTCTTTATTATTGATCCCAATGGAGAGGACCACTATTTTTGTGTTGGGGTTGGGGACAGTTTTCTCACAGATCTTTAAAAAGTGGTACATGTTGGCCCCCGGGTAGCTGTCAAGTTGTAAGTCTGGGTTTTTGTGGGGGGGGATTCTGTTGATGTTTGAATCCCCCAACACCAGGACTGGTCTGCGGCCTTTGAAAGACCAGTCCTGGAGTTTCCGGGTGTGTCGTGCAATGTGTGATGTAGGGTGATAATTACCTGGTGTGGCAATGTATAGTGGTAAGCTGAATGGGGAGGAGGTGGAGGAGGGTCCTGCGGGACTATCGTCGGGGAGTGAAGGTGTGCTGGGTCCCCGAATGGCACCGGTGGGAGGTGGACTTCCGAGGAGGAGTGGTGGTAGGGAGGTCTCAGATACGGTTTCAATGGCATTGTTAGCCTTTAATTGCCCGCTCATCATGTTTGATGACCCTCCCGTTGTGGTTACCGGGGCTCCTCGCTGTTCCTTTGCGCCATTCCGGGGACCAGCAACACCTGTGGGTGTCGAAGGGGAAGAGGAAATAGTGTCATGGTTAATTGTGGAGACATTTGAGTTATTCTGGGTGTTTAATGATATGGATTGGAGTTCTAGGGTATTGTTGTGTGTGTCCGGTAATTGATGGATTTGGGCTTCTATTTGTTGTGTCCGTTTTGTAATGGTAGTCGGTGTGTCGGAGGTACTGGAGCTTAGAGGTAGTCGTGTGGTAAGGGAGTTCCGTCTAGTCACTGCCGGTACGATAGGGGAGAGTTTGGGGTATAGTTTTAAGATAGCTCCTGTCTCCTGGGAGACCGGTTCGGGTCCCCAGGAGACTACTTTCTTGCCCCTCACTGTGGGAGGGGTGGAGGTGTTTGGGTCTGGAGGGGTTAGTCTGGAAGTCGGTAGTACAGGTACAGGTGCCCTCGGGGTTTGTCGAGGGCCCTTGTAGTGGTTAGGGTTAGGGTTAGGGTTAGGGTAAGGGTTAGGGTAAGGGTTAGGGTTAGGGTTAGGGTTAGGGTTAGGGTTAGGGTAAGGGTTAGGGTTAGGGTGGGTCGGTAGTCCATTCAGTAGTCTACGTCGTGGTTTGGGTATGGGGTGGTCAGGTAGTGTCGGTTGTAGGGGGGGCCTGGTTTGGGGTACAGGAAGTGTCATCTGTCTGCTGGTCTGATATGGGCGGTCCTGTCTCAATCGTTGGGGTTGAGGTTGTATGCCATCCAGTGTTGTCTGGCACTGGGTGGGGGTGGGGAGAAGTGGTGTCCGGGCCTGTGGAATTAAATAAGGTTGAATTGTAGGGGGTAACTTACTGCTGACTGGTAGTGGTGGGAATTCGTCTTCATCCGATAGTTCCGGGATGGTGGAGAGGGAGCCCTCCAACCTGGTCTTTGTTGTGGTAGAAGGTTTATTATTGTTATTGCTGTTGTTATGTTGCCTATGCCTGTTCAAAATACCTTCTGTTGTTGTTATGGTATCTGGCCGGAGTCTCTGGCCATAACGTTTCCTCGCCCATCCAGAAGCTATTTGAAAGGCTATGGGGTTGTGTGCTGTATGACCGAGGGTATGTATTGTATTTGTGTAATGTTCCTGTAGTATCACCATGTTAGTTCTCATCCAGTTGTCTGTATTGTTTCGAACCTTATGACGTGTGGTGTCTGATGGTGTAGCCGGTTTGATGAAGTCTGTTAATCTGGTTACTTGGCGCATCATCCCGGGTGGGAAAGTGTTGCTAGAAATTGCATAGTCTGTTACCTGTTTGTGGTGTACAGCCTGTATTAGCTGGAATATTTGTTTTGACGCCGTTCGGGTTGCCGGGTCTGGTGCCTGATGTAAAGTGTATGTGGGTGTTGTGTCCATGCCTGTTATCCTGCGTGGTTTGCCATGCTTGCATAATGATGCTAAGTGCGTGCCTACAGACATCAGGGGTTGTGGGGATGTGTTTGTGTGTGCATGTGTGAGCTGTGGTCTGTGTCCTAAACCACTCGACGGTACGGGCTTCACTCTGTTAAAAGACATTTTGGAAAATCACTGGAGGGAGCTCTTACCCTGATGTTTAGTAGGTGGAGATCTCCCTGGACCCGTAGATGGCGTGGTAGCTTGATAGCTTGTGCCTAGGCCTCGCCTAGCTGGAGCTGGGCTGTTGTTTGGGCTGTGGTCCAGTAGGGTGAGGTTTGGGTGCCTTGGTGTCCTGTTGTCACGTGGGTCTCTCTGGTGGTGTAGGTGGAGGTCTCCTAGGTCCCGTAGTACTCTGCTGACTGCTTGTTCCTGGGTCCCCCCTAGGTGGAGCTGGGGTGGCGTTTTTAAGGCAGTAGTCCAGAAGGATGTGGTTTCAGGTGCCTTTGGTGTCCCGCAGCCAGGTGGGTCACCTAATAACAGAAGGGAACTCCGAAAAAAACGTCTCAGTGCAGAGAAGAGCGAGAGGGAGATTTCCAGATAGTTAGTTTTTTTTAAAAAAATTTTTTTTTTTTTTTTTTTTTTTTTTTTTTTTTTTTTTTTTTTTTATCCAGAAACGATTAAAAAGAAAATATAAAAATATGTCTCTGATGTGGGTCCTCGTCCCGGCCGGGAGGAGGAACCCAAGAAAAGAGGTTTGTAATCTTAAGTGCAAAAAAGGAAAAAACCGTCCTTTTTGTTTGTTTGAGGCCAGAGTCTACTGTTGGAAAACAGGAGGACGGCCTAGGTAGTGTTTCCTCAGGTGTTTAAGACTGTTAGTTTTTAGAACAAACAAGACTCCATCTGGTCCAGGCCAGGCTGCTTTAAAACCAGAGTTTTTAGAGAGGGAGTCAACTGTTTAAAAAAACCCGGGGAAAGGCCTAGGCCGATAACTATCAGATGTTTTCCACAAACATTTGTAGCCTCAGTTTGAAAAAACAAGGCTCCCACTGGTTTAGAGCCAGGCTGCTTTAAAACCAGAGTTTTTTTAAAAAAAACAAAGGAGTCAAATGTTTTAAGACTTAACCAGGCCTATAGTAGCAGCCCCCCAGGACAATCCAAAAATACTAACTTTAATAATTACAAACAAATTTAAAATAGTTTAAAAGCAAGGTTGCTTAAAACCAGAGTTTTTAAAAGATCAAAAAGTCGAAGCTGACGTACCGTTAAGTAGTGTTAAAATCCTGACGTTTCGCAGGGATTCTGCTTCTTCAGAGGATTGTGTAATAGGACTAACAGCTCGGGTGGTTATAAAGTGTTGGAGGAAGGGAAGTGTGCCCCTCCCCCAAGGCTCAAGCCACCAATCAGTAAATGTATGTGTGGGTGGATCTGATGTGATAGGGCTAGGAGGGTCGGCCATTTTGTAGGGTTTCCCTCCAGTATTTTTGAATTTTGGAGGGAAAGTTGTTGTCCCTGTCGATTGGTTCCCTTAGGGGGCGGTGGCTGGACGGTTTTAGAGAGAAAACTCTGTATTCTGGTTGAATGTTTAAGACCATCTGTGGCCTACCAGGATAGCTCCCGGTCTCTCATGTGGAGGACCCGGGTTCAACCCCCCTAAAAACTCCCCCATTAGAGCTAAAAAATGCCCAGACCCCTGTATTTAGACTGGTTGGGGGATTATTCTTTAGGTTTTTGTATGTACAGTAGTTCTTACATTTATTTTTAAGTAGTTTTAAAACGGATTGTGTGTCCAGATCAATGGCACGGGCTGGGTTAGGGTTGGGTTTGGGTTTGGATTCAGGGTTCATGATTATGATTTGTTTGCACTGGCCTATTGATCTGTTGAGTAGTGGTGACAAGGTTGGAAGAGCTCCGCTCCCTCTAACGGGGGACCAGGGTATGATCCCCAGGCAGAGCACGTCTGCAAGGACCACGGGACAGAGAAAGGGTAAATAAAGTTGCTGCCTGGGTTGGAGTAATAATGGGCGTCATTCTGTCTGAATAATTTATGGAAGGACAAATAAATAAAAGTAAAATAAAAGACTAGGTGGACGCGGTTAGGGATTAATTTTAACTATGAAAGTGATTTTATTTAATACTGTAATATCATATATTAGTGAATAGAATAGAAAATGGGGATTTATGAAACCAAAAATGTAAAATGAATAGTAGCGTAGTGGCAGAGATGACGCCCCTGGTCCAAAGAACCCTTGATCGATTCCCCCCGAGGCATGTGTGTTAAAGTGGTGCCTTGGGGGGCCTGAGTGGACCCAGGCAGCATGGGTAGCCATAGAGGGGAGAAAAACCAAAAAGGGGGGGGGAAAAACGAACGGGGGAGCTGAGAAGGAAGACTACATGAGCGAGAACTTTGAACGGATTGTCGGGTGGGTGTCCTATGAGTATGATTAGTTATCGTTGAGGCCTGCTGGCGTGATTGTGCCTAACTTAAAAATCCATAATTTTTCGGCCCTCTTTCTCTGCCCAATGGTCCAATGGTCTTCAGATTCCAGACCGGAAATTATGAGGTTATTGACGGAGTGGAGCTGAAAGTGGTTAATGAGGGGGGTGGTCAACTTGCCTTCCCCAATGTTATATATGTGTTGTTTTAGTCGGGTGAGTATGGAATGTTTTGTTTCGCCGATATAATGTTTATTGCAGGTGGTGCATGTAATGATGTAAATGACGTTGGTGGTGTGGAGTGTAAATGTGCCTAATGTGGGAAATGCTGTATTGCTGTGAAGGTTTGAGATAAATTTTCTGTTCTTATAGTGTGTGTGGTATTGGGTTTGTGTTGGTGGTTTGTTATCTGAATATTTAGACCGTATTAGTAAACTGTGGAGGTTTTTGTTTTTCCTGTACGCTGATATGGTGATGTGATTTTTGAAAGCCGGCTGTAGGGTTTGAGTATGGATGAAGTTCTGTTTGATGATGTTATGTAGTCCTTTGATTTTGTGTGAGAAGGTAGATATGAATGGTACCGGGACCTGGGGTGGAGCAATACGGGGAATGGAACGAGTAGGAGCGAGAGACGCCAAAGTGCTGGTCTTGATTTGGCGGAGGAAGCGTTTAGAATAGCCCCTAGATCTGAGACTAAAAAACAGGATGGAAATGGAAGAATGCAGGTCTATTACACGGGATGATATTCTATAAAAACGGATGATTTGTGATTTAATAATGCCTTTAAATGTATGTTTCGGATGGTAGCTAGTTTTATGAAGAAGGGCGTGTGTGTCTGTTGTTTTAAAGTAAACCTTGGTAAGTAGTTTTGAGTATGACAAATTATTTGACCGGTCAAAAAAAACAGTTGTATCTAAAAAATTAACTTGTAATGGATCTATGATGTACTTAACCTTAATGGACGGGTGGTGGCTATTCAATGTGTCAATGAAATCAGAAAATAAAGAAATGTCGTGTTGCCATATTCCAAAAATGTCATCTAAGAATCTGAGGTAGGTGAGGGGTTTATGGGTGCACTTGGCTAATGCCTCTCGCTCCCACTCGCTCAGGTAAATATTAGCGTATGACGGGGCGTATCGTTGGCCCATGGCTGTTCCATGGATTTGCAGGAATTGTTTGTTATTGAATGAAAAGTCGTTATTGTTGAGGCAGATGGTAAGAAGTTGAATAATTGCATTGTCCGGTCTATTGTTGTCGGGGTTGTTATTGAAAGTGGATATGATAGCCTTGATACCGATTTGTGTATTGATATTTGTGTACAAACTGTCTATGTCTATTGTAAATAAATGAGACTGATTTGGAACAACCATGGGCCGGATAGTATCTATAAAATGATAAGTGTCCTTGATGTAGCTTGGATGTTTATTGGAAAGGGGTCCTAGGAAGTGTTCGATGTATTCTGAAATATGGTATGATGTACTATTACAATCTGAGACTATTGGTCTGCCGGGAGGAACCTCATAGGGAATGGTCCATGATGGGGGTTCCTTGTGGATTTTGGGTAAAAGATAGAACTGTCGGGGGCGGGGTTGGTCGGGGCCAAACAGGTAGATTTTTTGCTTGTGGTTAATGGTTTTATTGTCATATAAAGATTGTATAATGCTACGAAGAAGTGGTTGAGTTTGACCTTGTAGGTCTGACAGAATGGGTTTATAATGTGTGGTGTTTGAGAGTTGTCTGTTTGCCTCCAGTAAATATTGCTGTCTATCCATGATGACTATTTTTGAACCTTTGTCCGCCGGTTTAATGATGATATTAGGATTTTGGATAAGTTCTTCTAAGGCCCTGCGTTCCGGCCCCGAGAGGTTGTCTACAACGTCCCCTGGGGGCCGGTAGTAACGCAGGGCCTGTTTGTTCTTTTGCAACAGGTTTATTGTGGCTATGTGTGATTGAGCCGTGGTGGGTTCCCAATTAGACTTGTGAATGAAGGGTGTCTGGATGTGGTCCGGTTTATCATAGAAATGACTGATGATTTTTAACCTTCTGTTATATTGGTGTAAGTCCCTATGAAATTCCTCCCAGTCAAACTGCAACGGGCGTGGGATGAATGAAAGACCCCTTTCCAATAACCGGATCTGATCTAAGGTTGGAGTAAATAATGTGGATAAGTTGAGAATATTTGCCGTAGAGCTCCACCCCAAGTCAACTACAGAGTCAGTATGGGGCACAGGGTTTGAAGTGGCGTTAGGGTTAGGGTTAGGGTTAGGGTTAGGGTTAGGGTTAGGGTTAGGGTTAGGGTTAGGGTTAGGTTAGGGGAAATTAATCCCACTCCGTAGAGGAGGAAAGTGCACGGTCCTTCACACCAGGGGGCTCCCTGGTCCCCATATGTCACAGGTCCTGTGCTCACACACTAATACACTAGTTATTACACGCTATGATTATAGATACGTGGACTATTCAAACGAACTATTTACAAATGTACATAATTGAGGCTTAGGTCTCTCCGCTCGTCCGAGGGAGGGTTCGTTGCTTAGTCAGGTAAGTATAAGGTAAGTCAAATTTAGCTTTAGTCTGGCCCTGTCGCGACGTTTCGAAATCTTTTGTTTCTTCTTCAGGCAAGGGCAGGTAAGTATGTCAGTTTGAATTAAGTCATGTCATCCCAGTGGTGGTGTCAGTCTGAGACTGCTGGGACATCGCACCCACTTTTATACCCCATCTAGCTCCTCCTCTTTGCAGAATTTCCCATTTCTGAATTTGCCAGTTCCTTTGGCATCACAGTTTTACCTTTTTCACGAAACAATCCAATATGATTTCTTGTGTGGCTTCAATTAATAGCTCCAGTCAAATCTATTATAGGCCCATACTACACCTAGTTGGGTGGGGTCTTTCAGGGAATATTTGCCTTTTTCTGGTCATTCATCCTGTTTTTACTCTCCAATTAAAGCTAAATCAAACCAACTGGTGTGGAGTCTTCGTATAATCCTCACAATAAAGTTCTTGGGTGAAGTTAATACAGATAAAAATGCCCTGCTTAGGGTTTAAAGGTTAGGTTCAGGCAAGGGGTCACCTGGTTAGGGTTAGGGTAGAGGGTCCCTGATTAGGGATATCATGACTCTATTCTCAAATTAGAGTTGAACGTCTGACTAAGAGTCATGAAAGCACAAGACTACTGGACTGAGGACCAGGAAGCGAGAACCTGGTGGAGGCACTGGCCGGTTAGGTTAGGGGAAATTAATCCCACTCCGTAGAGGAGGAAAGTGCACGGTCCTTCACACCAGGGGGCTCCCTGGTCCCCATATGTCACAGGTCCTGTGCTCACACACTAATACACTAGTTATTACACGCTATGATTATAGATACGTGGACTATTCAAACGAACTATTTACAAATGTACATAATTGAGGCTTAGGTCTCTCCGCTCGTCCGAGGGAGGGTTCGTTGCTTAGTCAGGTAAGTATAAGGTAAGTCAAATTTAGCTTTAGTCTGGCCCTGTCGCGACGTTTCGAAATCTTTTGTTTCTTCTTCAGGCAAGGGCAGGTAAGTATGTCAGTTTGAATTAAGTCATGTCATCCCAGTGGTGGTGTCAGTCTGAGACTGCTGGGACATCGCACCCACTTTTATACCCCATCTAGCTCCTCCTCTTTGCAGAATTTCCCATTTCTGAATTTGCCAGTTCCTTTGGCATCACAGTTTTACCTTTTTCACGAAACAATCCAATATGATTTCTTGTGTGGCTTCAATTAATAGCTCCAGTCAAATCTATTATAGGCCCATACTACACCTAGTTGGGTGGGGTCTTTCAGGGAATATTTGCCTTTTTCTGGTCATTCATCCTGTTTTTACTCTCCAATTAAAGCTAAATCAAACCAACTGGTGTGGAGTCTTCGTATAATCCTCACAATAAAGTTCTTGGGTGAAGTTAATACAGATAAAAATGCCCTGCTTAGGGTTTAAAGGTTAGGTTCAGGCAAGGGGTCACCTGGTTAGGGTTAGGGTAGAGGGTCCCTGATTAGGGATATCATGACTCTATTCTCAAATTAGAGTTGAACGTCTGACTAAGAGTCATGAAAGCACAAGACTACTGGACTGAGGACCAGGAAGCGAGAACCTGGTGGAGGCACTGGCCGGTTAGGTTAGGGGAAATTAATCCCACTCCGTAGAGGAGGAAAGTGCACGGTCCTTCACACCAGGGGGCTCCCTGGTCCCCATATGTCACAGGTCCTGTGCTCACACACTAATACACTAGTTATTACACGCTATGATTATAGATACGTGGACTATTCAAACGAACTATTTACAAATGTACATAATTGAGGCTTAGGTCTCTCCGCTCGTCCGAGGGAGGGTTCGTTGCTTAGTCAGGTAAGTATAAGGTAAGTCAAATTTAGCTTTAGTCTGGCCCTGTCGCGACGTTTCGAAATCTTTTGTTTCTTCTTCAGGCAAGGGCAGGTAAGTATGTCAGTTTGAATTAAGTCATGTCATCCCAGTGGTGGTGTCAGTCTGAGACTGCTGGGACATCGCACCCACTTTTATACCCCATCTAGCTCCTCCTCTTTGCAGAATTTCCCATTTCTGAATTTGCCAGTTCCTTTGGCATCACAGTTTTACCTTTTTCACGAAACAATCCAATATGATTTCTTGTGTGGCTTCAATTAATAGCTCCAGTCAAATCTATTATAGGCCCATACTACACCTAGTTGGGTGGGGTCTTTCAGGGAATATTTGCCTTTTTCTGGTCATTCATCCTGTTTTTACTCTCCAATTAAAGCTAAATCAAACCAACTGGTGTGGAGTCTTCGTATAATCCTCACAATAAAGTTCTTGGGTGAAGTTAATACAGATAAAAATGCCCTGCTTAGGGTTTAAAGGTTAGGTTCAGGCAAGGGGTCACCTGGTTAGGGTTAGGGTAGAGGGTCCCTGATTAGGGATATCATGACTCTATTCTCAAATTAGAGTTGAACGTCTGACTAAGAGTCATGAAAGCACAAGACTACTGGACTGAGGACCAGGAAGCGAGAACCTGGTGGAGGCACTGGCCGGTTAGGTTAGGGGAAATTAATCCCACTCCGTAGAGGAGGAAAGTGCACGGTCCTTCACACCAGGGGGCTCCCTGGTCCCCATATGTCACAGGTCCTGTGCTCACACACTAATACACTAGTTATTACACGCTATGATTATAGATACGTGGACTATTCAAACGAACTATTTACAAATGTACATAATTGAGGCTTAGGTCTCTCCGCTCGTCCGAGGGAGGGTTCGTTGCTTAGTCAGGTAAGTATAAGGTAAGTCAAATTTAGCTTTAGTCTGGCCCTGTCGCGACGTTTCGAAATCTTTTGTTTCTTCTTCAGGCAAGGGCAGGTAAGTATGTCAGTTTGAATTAAGTCATGTCATCCCAGTGGTGGTGTCAGTCTGAGACTGCTGGGACATCGCACCCACTTTTATACCCCATCTAGCTCCTCCTCTTTGCAGAATTTCCCATTTCTGAATTTGCCAGTTCCTTTGGCATCACAGTTTTACCTTTTTCACGAAACAATCCAATATGATTTCTTGTGTGGCTTCAATTAATAGCTCCAGTCAAATCTATTATAGGCCCATACTACACCTAGTTGGGTGGGGTCTTTCAGGGAATATTTGCCTTTTTCTGGTCATTCATCCTGTTTTTACTCTCCAATTAAAGCTAAATCAAACCAACTGGTGTGGAGTCTTCGTATAATCCTCACAATAAAGTTCTTGGGTGAAGTTAATACAGATAAAAATGCCCTGCTTAGGGTTTAAAGGTTAGGTTCAGGCAAGGGGTCACCTGGTTAGGGTTAGGGTAGAGGGTCCCTGATTAGGGATATCATGACTCTATTCTCAAATTAGAGTTGAACGTCTGACTAAGAGTCATGAAAGCACAAGACTACTGGACTGAGGACCAGGAAGCGAGAACCTGGTGGAGGCACTGGCCGGTTAGGTTAGGGGAAATTAATCCCACTCCGTAGAGGAGGAAAGTGCACGGTCCTTCACACCAGGGGGCTCCCTGGTCCCCATATGTCACAGGTCCTGTGCTCACACACTAATACACTAGTTATTACACGCTATGATTATAGATACGTGGACTATTCAAACGAACTATTTACAAATGTACATAATTGAGGCTTAGGTCTCTCCGCTCGTCCGAGGGAGGGTTCGTTGCTTAGTCAGGTAAGTATAAGGTAAGTCAAATTTAGCTTTAGTCTGGCCCTGTCGCGACGTTTCGAAATCTTTTGTTTCTTCTTCAGGCAAGGGCAGGTAAGTATGTCAGTTTGAATTAAGTCATGTCATCCCAGTGGTGGTGTCAGTCTGAGACTGCTGGGACATCGCACCCACTTTTATACCCCATCTAGCTCCTCCTCTTTGCAGAATTTCCCATTTCTGAATTTGCCAGTTCCTTTGGCATCACAGTTTTACCTTTTTCACGAAACAATCCAATATGATTTCTTGTGTGGCTTCAATTAATAGCTCCAGTCAAATCTATTATAGGCCCATACTACACCTAGTTGGGTGGGGTCTTTCAGGGAATATTTGCCTTTTTCTGGTCATTCATCCTGTTTTTACTCTCCAATTAAAGCTAAATCAAACCAACTGGTGTGGAGTCTTCGTATAATCCTCACAATAAAGTTCTTGGGTGAAGTTAATACAGATAAAAATGCCCTGCTTAGGGTTTAAAGGTTAGGTTCAGGCAAGGGGTCACCTGGTTAGGGTTAGGGTAGAGGGTCCCTGATTAGGGATATCATGACTCTATTCTCAAATTAGAGTTGAACGTCTGACTAAGAGTCATGAAAGCACAAGACTACTGGACTGAGGACCAGGAAGCGAGAACCTGGTGGAGGCACTGGCCGGTTAGGTTAGGGGAAATTAATCCCACTCCGTAGAGGAGGAAAGTGCACGGTCCTTCACACCAGGGGGCTCCCTGGTCCCCATATGTCACAGGTCCTGTGCTCACACACTAATACACTAGTTATTACACGCTATGATTATAGATACGTGGACTATTCAAACGAACTATTTACAAATGTACATAATTGAGGCTTAGGTCTCTCCGCTCGTCCGAGGGAGGGTTCGTTGCTTAGTCAGGTAAGTATAAGGTAAGTCAAATTTAGCTTTAGTCTGGCCCTGTCGCGACGTTTCGAAATCTTTTGTTTCTTCTTCAGGCAAGGGCAGGTAAGTATGTCAGTTTGAATTAAGTCATGTCATCCCAGTGGTGGTGTCAGTCTGAGACTGCTGGGACATCGCACCCACTTTTATACCCCATCTAGCTCCTCCTCTTTGCAGAATTTCCCATTTCTGAATTTGCCAGTTCCTTTGGCATCACAGTTTTACCTTTTTCACGAAACAATCCAATATGATTTCTTGTGTGGCTTCAATTAATAGCTCCAGTCAAATCTATTATAGGCCCATACTACACCTAGTTGGGTGGGGTCTTTCAGGGAATATTTGCCTTTTTCTGGTCATTCATCCTGTTTTTACTCTCCAATTAAAGCTAAATCAAACCAACTGGTGTGGAGTCTTCGTATAATCCTCACAATAAAGTTCTTGGGTGAAGTTAATACAGATAAAAATGCCCTGCTTAGGGTTTAAAGGTTAGGTTCAGGCAAGGGGTCACCTGGTTAGGGTTAGGGTAGAGGGTCCCTGATTAGGGATATCATGACTCTATTCTCAAATTAGAGTTGAACGTCTGACTAAGAGTCATGAAAGCACAAGACTACTGGACTGAGGACCAGGAAGCGAGAACCTGGTGGAGGCACTGGCCGGTTAGGTTAGGGGAAATTAATCCCACTCCGTAGAGGAGGAAAGTGCACGGTCCTTCACACCAGGGGGCTCCCTGGTCCCCATATGTCACAGGTCCTGTGCTCACACACTAATACACTAGTTATTACACGCTATGATTATAGATACGTGGACTATTCAAACGAACTATTTACAAATGTACATAATTGAGGCTTAGGTCTCTCCGCTCGTCCGAGGGAGGGTTCGTTGCTTAGTCAGGTAAGTATAAGGTAAGTCAAATTTAGCTTTAGTCTGGCCCTGTCGCGACGTTTCGAAATCTTTTGTTTCTTCTTCAGGCAAGGGCAGGTAAGTATGTCAGTTTGAATTAAGTCATGTCATCCCAGTGGTGGTGTCAGTCTGAGACTGCTGGGACATCGCACCCACTTTTATACCCCATCTAGCTCCTCCTCTTTGCAGAATTTCCCATTTCTGAATTTGCCAGTTCCTTTGGCATCACAGTTTTACCTTTTTCACGAAACAATCCAATATGATTTCTTGTGTGGCTTCAATTAATAGCTCCAGTCAAATCTATTATAGGCCCATACTACACCTAGTTGGGTGGGGTCTTTCAGGGAATATTTGCCTTTTTCTGGTCATTCATCCTGTTTTTACTCTCCAATTAAAGCTAAATCAAACCAACTGGTGTGGAGTCTTCGTATAATCCTCACAATAAAGTTCTTGGGTGAAGTTAATACAGATAAAAATGCCCTGCTTAGGGTTTAAAGGTTAGGTTCAGGCAAGGGGTCACCTGGTTAGGGTTAGGGTAGAGGGTCCCTGATTAGGGATATCATGACTCTATTCTCAAATTAGAGTTGAACGTCTGACTAAGAGTCATGAAAGCACAAGACTACTGGACTGAGGACCAGGAAGCGAGAACCTGGTGGAGGCACTGGCCGGTTAGGTTAGGGGAAATTAATCCCACTCCGTAGAGGAGGAAAGTGCACGGTCCTTCACACCAGGGGGCTCCCTGGTCCCCATATGTCACAGGTCCTGTGCTCACACACTAATACACTAGTTATTACACGCTATGATTATAGATACGTGGACTATTCAAACGAACTATTTACAAATGTACATAATTGAGGCTTAGGTCTCTCCGCTCGTCCGAGGGAGGGTTCGTTGCTTAGTCAGGTAAGTATAAGGTAAGTCAAATTTAGCTTTAGTCTGGCCCTGTCGCGACGTTTCGAAATCTTTTGTTTCTTCTTCAGGCAAGGGCAGGTAAGTATGTCAGTTTGAATTAAGTCATGTCATCCCAGTGGTGGTGTCAGTCTGAGACTGCTGGGACATCGCACCCACTTTTATACCCCATCTAGCTCCTCCTCTTTGCAGAATTTCCCATTTCTGAATTTGCCAGTTCCTTTGGCATCACAGTTTTACCTTTTTCACGAAACAATCCAATATGATTTCTTGTGTGGCTTCAATTAATAGCTCCAGTCAAATCTATTATAGGCCCATACTACACCTAGTTGGGTGGGGTCTTTCAGGGAATATTTGCCTTTTTCTGGTCATTCATCCTGTTTTTACTCTCCAATTAAAGCTAAATCAAACCAACTGGTGTGGAGTCTTCGTATAATCCTCACAATAAAGTTCTTGGGTGAAGTTAATACAGATAAAAATGCCCTGCTTAGGGTTTAAAGGTTAGGTTCAGGCAAGGGGTCACCTGGTTAGGGTTAGGGTAGAGGGTCCCTGATTAGGGATATCATGACTCTATTCTCAAATTAGAGTTGAACGTCTGACTAAGAGTCATGAAAGCACAAGACTACTGGACTGAGGACCAGGAAGCGAGAACCTGGTGGAGGCACTGGCCGGTTAGGTTAGGGGAAATTAATCCCACTCCGTAGAGGAGGAAAGTGCACGGTCCTTCACACCAGGGGGCTCCCTGGTCCCCATATGTCACAGGTCCTGTGCTCACACACTAATACACTAGTTATTACACGCTATGATTATAGATACGTGGACTATTCAAACGAACTATTTACAAATGTACATAATTGAGGCTTAGGTCTCTCCGCTCGTCCGAGGGAGGGTTCGTTGCTTAGTCAGGTAAGTATAAGGTAAGTCAAATTTAGCTTTAGTCTGGCCCTGTCGCGACGTTTCGAAATCTTTTGTTTCTTCTTCAGGCAAGGGCAGGTAAGTATGTCAGTTTGAATTAAGTCATGTCATCCCAGTGGTGGTGTCAGTCTGAGACTGCTGGGACATCGCACCCACTTTTATACCCCATCTAGCTCCTCCTCTTTGCAGAATTTCCCATTTCTGAATTTGCCAGTTCCTTTGGCATCACAGTTTTACCTTTTTCACGAAACAATCCAATATGATTTCTTGTGTGGCTTCAATTAATAGCTCCAGTCAAATCTATTATAGGCCCATACTACACCTAGTTGGGTGGGGTCTTTCAGGGAATATTTGCCTTTTTCTGGTCATTCATCCTGTTTTTACTCTCCAATTAAAGCTAAATCAAACCAACTGGTGTGGAGTCTTCGTATAATCCTCACAATAAAGTTCTTGGGTGAAGTTAATACAGATAAAAATGCCCTGCTTAGGGTTTAAAGGTTAGGTTCAGGCAAGGGGTCACCTGGTTAGGGTTAGGGTAGAGGGTCCCTGATTAGGGATATCATGACTCTATTCTCAAATTAGAGTTGAACGTCTGACTAAGAGTCATGAAAGCACAAGACTACTGGACTGAGGACCAGGAAGCGAGAACCTGGTGGAGGCACTGGCCGGTTAGGTTAGGGGAAATTAATCCCACTCCGTAGAGGAGGAAAGTGCACGGTCCTTCACACCAGGGGGCTCCCTGGTCCCCATATGTCACAGGTCCTGTGCTCACACACTAATACACTAGTTATTACACGCTATGATTATAGATACGTGGACTATTCAAACGAACTATTTACAAATGTACATAATTGAGGCTTAGGTCTCTCCGCTCGTCCGAGGGAGGGTTCGTTGCTTAGTCAGGTAAGTATAAGGTAAGTCAAATTTAGCTTTAGTCTGGCCCTGTCGCGACGTTTCGAAATCTTTTGTTTCTTCTTCAGGCAAGGGCAGGTAAGTATGTCAGTTTGAATTAAGTCATGTCATCCCAGTGGTGGTGTCAGTCTGAGACTGCTGGGACATCGCACCCACTTTTATACCCCATCTAGCTCCTCCTCTTTGCAGAATTTCCCATTTCTGAATTTGCCAGTTCCTTTGGCATCACAGTTTTACCTTTTTCACGAAACAATCCAATATGATTTCTTGTGTGGCTTCAATTAATAGCTCCAGTCAAATCTATTATAGGCCCATACTACACCTAGTTGGGTGGGGTCTTTCAGGGAATATTTGCCTTTTTCTGGTCATTCATCCTGTTTTTACTCTCCAATTAAAGCTAAATCAAACCAACTGGTGTGGAGTCTTCGTATAATCCTCACAATAAAGTTCTTGGGTGAAGTTAATACAGATAAAAATGCCCTGCTTAGGGTTTAAAGGTTAGGTTCAGGCAAGGGGTCACCTGGTTAGGGTTAGGGTAGAGGGTCCCTGATTAGGGATATCATGACTCTATTCTCAAATTAGAGTTGAACGTCTGACTAAGAGTCATGAAAGCACAAGACTACTGGACTGAGGACCAGGAAGCGAGAACCTGGTGGAGGCACTGGCCGGTTAGGTTAGGGGAAATTAATCCCACTCCGTAGAGGAGGAAAGTGCACGGTCCTTCACACCAGGGGGCTCCCTGGTCCCCATATGTCACAGGTCCTGTGCTCACACACTAATACACTAGTTATTACACGCTATGATTATAGATACGTGGACTATTCAAACGAACTATTTACAAATGTACATAATTGAGGCTTAGGTCTCTCCGCTCGTCCGAGGGAGGGTTCGTTGCTTAGTCAGGTAAGTATAAGGTAAGTCAAATTTAGCTTTAGTCTGGCCCTGTCGCGACGTTTCGAAATCTTTTGTTTCTTCTTCAGGCAAGGGCAGGTAAGTATGTCAGTTTGAATTAAGTCATGTCATCCCAGTGGTGGTGTCAGTCTGAGACTGCTGGGACATCGCACCCACTTTTATACCCCATCTAGCTCCTCCTCTTTGCAGAATTTCCCATTTCTGAATTTGCCAGTTCCTTTGGCATCACAGTTTTACCTTTTTCACGAAACAATCCAATATGATTTCTTGTGTGGCTTCAATTAATAGCTCCAGTCAAATCTATTATAGGCCCATACTACACCTAGTTGGGTGGGGTCTTTCAGGGAATATTTGCCTTTTTCTGGTCATTCATCCTGTTTTTACTCTCCAATTAAAGCTAAATCAAACCAACTGGTGTGGAGTCTTCGTATAATCCTCACAATAAAGTTCTTGGGTGAAGTTAATACAGATAAAAATGCCCTGCTTAGGGTTTAAAGGTTAGGTTCAGGCAAGGGGTCACCTGGTTAGGGTTAGGGTAGAGGGTCCCTGATTAGGGATATCATGACTCTATTCTCAAATTAGAGTTGAACGTCTGACTAAGAGTCATGAAAGCACAAGACTACTGGACTGAGGACCAGGAAGCGAGAACCTGGTGGAGGCACTGGCCGGTTAGGTTAGGGGAAATTAATCCCACTCCGTAGAGGAGGAAAGTGCACGGTCCTTCACACCAGGGGGCTCCCTGGTCCCCATATGTCACAGGTCCTGTGCTCACACACTAATACACTAGTTATTACACGCTATGATTATAGATACGTGGACTATTCAAACGAACTATTTACAAATGTACATAATTGAGGCTTAGGTCTCTCCGCTCGTCCGAGGGAGGGTTCGTTGCTTAGTCAGGTAAGTATAAGGTAAGTCAAATTTAGCTTTAGTCTGGCCCTGTCGCGACGTTTCGAAATCTTTTGTTTCTTCTTCAGGCAAGGGCAGGTAAGTATGTCAGTTTGAATTAAGTCATGTCATCCCAGTGGTGGTGTCAGTCTGAGACTGCTGGGACATCGCACCCACTTTTATACCCCATCTAGCTCCTCCTCTTTGCAGAATTTCCCATTTCTGAATTTGCCAGTTCCTTTGGCATCACAGTTTTACCTTTTTCACGAAACAATCCAATATGATTTCTTGTGTGGCTTCAATTAATAGCTCCAGTCAAATCTATTATAGGCCCATACTACACCTAGTTGGGTGGGGTCTTTCAGGGAATATTTGCCTTTTTCTGGTCATTCATCCTGTTTTTACTCTCCAATTAAAGCTAAATCAAACCAACTGGTGTGGAGTCTTCGTATAATCCTCACAATAAAGTTCTTGGGTGAAGTTAATACAGATAAAAATGCCCTGCTTAGGGTTTAAAGGTTAGGTTCAGGCAAGGGGTCACCTGGTTAGGGTTAGGGTAGAGGGTCCCTGATTAGGGATATCATGACTCTATTCTCAAATTAGAGTTGAACGTCTGACTAAGAGTCATGAAAGCACAAGACTACTGGACTGAGGACCAGGAAGCGAGAACCTGGTGGAGGCACTGGCCGGTTAGGTTAGGGGAAATTAATCCCACTCCGTAGAGGAGGAAAGTGCACGGTCCTTCACACCAGGGGGCTCCCTGGTCCCCATATGTCACAGGTCCTGTGCTCACACACTAATACACTAGTTATTACACGCTATGATTATAGATACGTGGACTATTCAAACGAACTATTTACAAATGTACATAATTGAGGCTTAGGTCTCTCCGCTCGTCCGAGGGAGGGTTCGTTGCTTAGTCAGGTAAGTATAAGGTAAGTCAAATTTAGCTTTAGTCTGGCCCTGTCGCGACGTTTCGAAATCTTTTGTTTCTTCTTCAGGCAAGGGCAGGTAAGTATGTCAGTTTGAATTAAGTCATGTCATCCCAGTGGTGGTGTCAGTCTGAGACTGCTGGGACATCGCACCCACTTTTATACCCCATCTAGCTCCTCCTCTTTGCAGAATTTCCCATTTCTGAATTTGCCAGTTCCTTTGGCATCACAGTTTTACCTTTTTCACGAAACAATCCAATATGATTTCTTGTGTGGCTTCAATTAATAGCTCCAGTCAAATCTATTATAGGCCCATACTACACCTAGTTGGGTGGGGTCTTTCAGGGAATATTTGCCTTTTTCTGGTCATTCATCCTGTTTTTACTCTCCAATTAAAGCTAAATCAAACCAACTGGTGTGGAGTCTTCGTATAATCCTCACAATAAAGTTCTTGGGTGAAGTTAATACAGATAAAAATGCCCTGCTTAGGGTTTAAAGGTTAGGTTCAGGCAAGGGGTCACCTGGTTAGGGTTAGGGTAGAGGGTCCCTGATTAGGGATATCATGACTCTATTCTCAAATTAGAGTTGAACGTCTGACTAAGAGTCATGAAAGCACAAGACTACTGGACTGAGGACCAGGAAGCGAGAACCTGGTGGAGGCACTGGCCGGTTAGGTTAGGGGAAATTAATCCCACTCCGTAGAGGAGGAAAGTGCACGGTCCTTCACACCAGGGGGCTCCCTGGTCCCCATATGTCACAGGTCCTGTGCTCACACACTAATACACTAGTTATTACACGCTATGATTATAGATACGTGGACTATTCAAACGAACTATTTACAAATGTACATAATTGAGGCTTAGGTCTCTCCGCTCGTCCGAGGGAGGGTTCGTTGCTTAGTCAGGTAAGTATAAGGTAAGTCAAATTTAGCTTTAGTCTGGCCCTGTCGCGACGTTTCGAAATCTTTTGTTTCTTCTTCAGGCAAGGGCAGGTAAGTATGTCAGTTTGAATTAAGTCATGTCATCCCAGTGGTGGTGTCAGTCTGAGACTGCTGGGACATCGCACCCACTTTTATACCCCATCTAGCTCCTCCTCTTTGCAGAATTTCCCATTTCTGAATTTGCCAGTTCCTTTGGCATCACAGTTTTACCTTTTTCACGAAACAATCCAATATGATTTCTTGTGTGGCTTCAATTAATAGCTCCAGTCAAATCTATTATAGGCCCATACTACACCTAGTTGGGTGGGGTCTTTCAGGGAATATTTGCCTTTTTCTGGTCATTCATCCTGTTTTTACTCTCCAATTAAAGCTAAATCAAACCAACTGGTGTGGAGTCTTCGTATAATCCTCACAATAAAGTTCTTGGGTGAAGTTAATACAGATAAAAATGCCCTGCTTAGGGTTTAAAGGTTAGGTTCAGGCAAGGGGTCACCTGGTTAGGGTTAGGGTAGAGGGTCCCTGATTAGGGATATCATGACTCTATTCTCAAATTAGAGTTGAACGTCTGACTAAGAGTCATGAAAGCACAAGACTACTGGACTGAGGACCAGGAAGCGAGAACCTGGTGGAGGCACTGGCCGGTTAGGTTAGGGGAAATTAATCCCACTCCGTAGAGGAGGAAAGTGCACGGTCCTTCACACCAGGGGGCTCCCTGGTCCCCATATGTCACAGGTCCTGTGCTCACACACTAATACACTAGTTATTACACGCTATGATTATAGATACGTGGACTATTCAAACGAACTATTTACAAATGTACATAATTGAGGCTTAGGTCTCTCCGCTCGTCCGAGGGAGGGTTCGTTGCTTAGTCAGGTAAGTATAAGGTAAGTCAAATTTAGCTTTAGTCTGGCCCTGTCGCGACGTTTCGAAATCTTTTGTTTCTTCTTCAGGCAAGGGCAGGTAAGTATGTCAGTTTGAATTAAGTCATGTCATCCCAGTGGTGGTGTCAGTCTGAGACTGCTGGGACATCGCACCCACTTTTATACCCCATCTAGCTCCTCCTCTTTGCAGAATTTCCCATTTCTGAATTTGCCAGTTCCTTTGGCATCACAGTTTTACCTTTTTCACGAAACAATCCAATATGATTTCTTGTGTGGCTTCAATTAATAGCTCCAGTCAAATCTATTATAGGCCCATACTACACCTAGTTGGGTGGGGTCTTTCAGGGAATATTTGCCTTTTTCTGGTCATTCATCCTGTTTTTACTCTCCAATTAAAGCTAAATCAAACCAACTGGTGTGGAGTCTTCGTATAATCCTCACAATAAAGTTCTTGGGTGAAGTTAATACAGATAAAAATGCCCTGCTTAGGGTTTAAAGGTTAGGTTCAGGCAAGGGGTCACCTGGTTAGGGTTAGGGTAGAGGGTCCCTGATTAGGGATATCATGACTCTATTCTCAAATTAGAGTTGAACGTCTGACTAAGAGTCATGAAAGCACAAGACTACTGGACTGAGGACCAGGAAGCGAGAACCTGGTGGAGGCACTGGCCGGTTAGGTTAGGGGAAATTAATCCCACTCCGTAGAGGAGGAAAGTGCACGGTCCTTCACACCAGGGGGCTCCCTGGTCCCCATATGTCACAGGTCCTGTGCTCACACACTAATACACTAGTTATTACACGCTATGATTATAGATACGTGGACTATTCAAACGAACTATTTACAAATGTACATAATTGAGGCTTAGGTCTCTCCGCTCGTCCGAGGGAGGGTTCGTTGCTTAGTCAGGTAAGTATAAGGTAAGTCAAATTTAGCTTTAGTCTGGCCCTGTCGCGACGTTTCGAAATCTTTTGTTTCTTCTTCAGGCAAGGGCAGGTAAGTATGTCAGTTTGAATTAAGTCATGTCATCCCAGTGGTGGTGTCAGTCTGAGACTGCTGGGACATCGCACCCACTTTTATACCCCATCTAGCTCCTCCTCTTTGCAGAATTTCCCATTTCTGAATTTGCCAGTTCCTTTGGCATCACAGTTTTACCTTTTTCACGAAACAATCCAATATGATTTCTTGTGTGGCTTCAATTAATAGCTCCAGTCAAATCTATTATAGGCCCATACTACACCTAGTTGGGTGGGGTCTTTCAGGGAATATTTGCCTTTTTCTGGTCATTCATCCTGTTTTTACTCTCCAATTAAAGCTAAATCAAACCAACTGGTGTGGAGTCTTCGTATAATCCTCACAATAAAGTTCTTGGGTGAAGTTAATACAGATAAAAATGCCCTGCTTAGGGTTTAAAGGTTAGGTTCAGGCAAGGGGTCACCTGGTTAGGGTTAGGGTAGAGGGTCCCTGATTAGGGATATCATGACTCTATTCTCAAATTAGAGTTGAACGTCTGACTAAGAGTCATGAAAGCACAAGACTACTGGACTGAGGACCAGGAAGCGAGAACCTGGTGGAGGCACTGGCCGGTTAGGTTAGGGGAAATTAATCCCACTCCGTAGAGGAGGAAAGTGCACGGTCCTTCACACCAGGGGGCTCCCTGGTCCCCATATGTCACAGGTCCTGTGCTCACACACTAATACACTAGTTATTACACGCTATGATTATAGATACGTGGACTATTCAAACGAACTATTTACAAATGTACATAATTGAGGCTTAGGTCTCTCCGCTCGTCCGAGGGAGGGTTCGTTGCTTAGTCAGGTAAGTATAAGGTAAGTCAAATTTAGCTTTAGTCTGGCCCTGTCGCGACGTTTCGAAATCTTTTGTTTCTTCTTCAGGCAAGGGCAGGTAAGTATGTCAGTTTGAATTAAGTCATGTCATCCCAGTGGTGGTGTCAGTCTGAGACTGCTGGGACATCGCACCCACTTTTATACCCCATCTAGCTCCTCCTCTTTGCAGAATTTCCCATTTCTGAATTTGCCAGTTCCTTTGGCATCACAGTTTTACCTTTTTCACGAAACAATCCAATATGATTTCTTGTGTGGCTTCAATTAATAGCTCCAGTCAAATCTATTATAGGCCCATACTACACCTAGTTGGGTGGGGTCTTTCAGGGAATATTTGCCTTTTTCTGGTCATTCATCCTGTTTTTACTCTCCAATTAAAGCTAAATCAAACCAACTGGTGTGGAGTCTTCGTATAATCCTCACAATAAAGTTCTTGGGTGAAGTTAATACAGATAAAAATGCCCTGCTTAGGGTTTAAAGGTTAGGTTCAGGCAAGGGGTCACCTGGTTAGGGTTAGGGTAGAGGGTCCCTGATTAGGGATATCATGACTCTATTCTCAAATTAGAGTTGAACGTCTGACTAAGAGTCATGAAAGCACAAGACTACTGGACTGAGGACCAGGAAGCGAGAACCTGGTGGAGGCACTGGCCGGTTAGGTTAGGGGAAATTAATCCCACTCCGTAGAGGAGGAAAGTGCACGGTCCTTCACACCAGGGGGCTCCCTGGTCCCCATATGTCACAGGTCCTGTGCTCACACACTAATACACTAGTTATTACACGCTATGATTATAGATACGTGGACTATTCAAACGAACTATTTACAAATGTACATAATTGAGGGTTAGGGTTAGGGTTAGGGTTAGGGTTAGGGTTAGGGTTAGGGTTAGGGTTAGGGTTAGGGTTAGGGTTAGGGTTAGGGTTAGGGTTAGGGTTAGGGTTAGGGTTAGGGTTAGGGTTAGGGTTAGGGTTAGGGTTAGGGTTAGGGTTAGGGTTAGGGTTAGGGTTAGGGTTAGGGTTAGGGTTAGGGTTAGGGTTAGGGTTAGGGTTAGGGTTAGGGTTAGGGTTAGGGTTAGGGTTAGGGTTAGGGTTAGGGTTAGGGTTAGGGTTAGGGTTAGGGTTAGGGTTAGGGTT
>NW_026910063.1:0-52879 GCF_949316205.1 Platichthys flesus
GAAGAGAAAAAACGCACTGTTAAAGAATGTTTTGTGTTGTGTATAAAGCACAACAGATTTCAGATAGAACTGTTGTACTGTGGTCTTGGTTTATATCCTCATGGTGAAATGTACATATTTTAAGTCCCTTCTGATAAAAGTGCTGAAAGAAATACAACATTGTACAAATACATAAAATGTCTTTCTACCTCATCAGTACTATTCAAGGTGATAATCTCCCACAGACCTATTGATAACAGTCCAAATCAAGTCTTTCCACTTCTCTCAGTGTGAAAACATAATTCTATAATTAATTTGAGAACTGTTTACAACACTGATGTGTGGAGATTAAAATCATACCTAAACTGTCTAATTCACTGTAAAACTCCATGACATTCGCAGGCCATCTGTAGTTAAGGGAGCAACGCATGGAGTGATGTGTAGATTACTAGTTTGATGATGCATGAGGAGAGGCGGTGGTCGAGTGGCAGAAACTTGGACTATGGGCAGAGAAGGTCTCTGGTTCGTCTTTGGTTCGACTCCATGGAGAGACAACAAAAGTCGAACCTGGATTGATCTGTCCAAAAATCCAAGAGTCTCCCTACCCTCTCTAGTGCCCATGAGCAAGGCACCTCACTCCCCCAACATCTGCTCCCCCGAGCGCCGTACATGGTCGCTCACTGCTCTGTGTGTCCTGCACCAGATGGGTAAAAAGCAGCGATTCAATTTCCCTACCTGCATGAGTGTGCCTTTGCATGTCTGTGCATGTGTTTGGGATGAATAAATGGATTTTAATCTTAATCTTTTAATCTTAATCAGTTGTCTTCCAGTTGACCAGCATGAAGCTGCAGATCTCCACCATGTTGCTGCTGGGGACATCAGGAGCTGCATTAATGAGGAGCAGAAGCGTACTGTTATGAATGTTTTGTGTTGTTTATGAAGCACTACTTATTTCAGCTAGAACCGATGTACTAGGGTCTGGGTTTGTATCCTAATGGTTAAATGCACATACTTTAAATCGCTTTTGATAAAACGTGACAAAGAAATACAACATTGTACACATAGATAAAATGTCTTTCTACCTCATCTGTAATATTCAAGGTGATGATCTCCCACAGAGCTGTTGATAACAGTCCACATCAAGTCTCTCCACTTCCCTCAGTGTGAAAACATAATTATATAATTAATTGGAGAAGTGTTTACAACACTGATGTGTGGACATTATAATGTTATCACTACTGTCTAATTCACTCTACAACTCCATGACAGACTAAATAAACAATGTGAAAATAGTAATGGCGGATATACCATCCTGTATCAGAATATTGGTGAAACAGTTACTATCACATGAAACGTACACGTGTAGCGTATTGATAGTAACTCATTAAAAAAAATAATGTCACAACCAAAACAAGACTGTCGAGTTATCTTGCTTCAATCTGTTCATTAGACGTGATAAATAAACGGTAACTTTTATAACAATTACATATTACAAAAAACTTGAGGCATGTAAGCATATGATGATAGATAAAGCAATAGGTTATGTTGGATAGTTTCAAGGTTACTTACCTCTAGTTCAGCACCAGCGGCTGGCCAGAAGAAGTGGAGCGATCTTCCTTGCCGCACAGGGCAAACGCAGGCAATGTGGAGACGAGCGCTTGGTCATCGAACGTTCTCTCTTCCCCGACCGCAACAGACTTGAAATTGCCTGTGCTCGGGCCCGTTAGTGCTACAACGTAGCCCTAGTTATTATTATTTCCCTTTGGGGGGCTTTTTCAGGGTCTAGACATGCTCAAAAAGTTATGAAACTTTGCAGGAAATTCAAGGTCTGCGGATATTTTATTATTCTGGAGTAATTGGAATTGGGCGTGGCAAAATGGCTCTACAGCGCCCCCTGGAACCAGCCCCTAGGTTTCCACATAACGGATTTTCATCAAAATCTGGATATAGGTGTATCGTGACCACTCATGAAAAAAAGTCTCATGGAGCATTATGAAAAACGCAACAGGAAGTCCGCCATTTTGCTTTTAGTGGCCATTTTGGCAATATCCCACATTTTTACTTTTACGTACTTGTCCCAGGGCTTTCATCAGATCAACTTCAAATTCAGATGAGTGTCATCACAACAAGATGGAGATCAAAAATGATTGAGGGATTTTTTTTTTATCACACCGTGTGACCGTGGCATGGCGTTAAAAATTGGTTACACGCCATCAAAACACGGGCATCTGTATCTCGGACATACATGTTCCAATCAAGTCCAAACTAGACATGTCAGACAATAGTCCCCGCCTGATGACATCTATGCATAAATGATGACTTAAAACCGCAGCGCCCCCTGGTGGCAACAGGAAATGTCTTGTTTTTTGCTTGTCTTACACTTGGATGAATTTCTCCTCATCCACTGACCTCAACCATGTCAAACTGTATCAAATGGGTCCCAAGACATTGACAATGAAGACATAAGATTACCGTGACTTTTCGTCAAACGCCATATGAATGGCGTGGCATTAAAGTTCATCAACTCGCCGTGAAACACGAAATTGCTGTAACTTCAGTGTTCATGATTCTATCTCTCTCAAACTACATGTGTGTAACAACAGCCCCCCGCTGAAGATATTCATATGGTTTTAAGAAATGGGCGTGGCAAAAAAACTGACCAGCGCCCCCTATAGGGCAACCCCGGCACTACGATGGCCGACATTTATACAAATCTATCGGGACATGTGTCGTTTCATAACAAACAAAAAAATATCTTGGATAGGTATGCTTGACCAAACAGGGAGGCCGCCATTTTGGATTAAGTGGCCATTTTTTTTCCATATTCCACATTTTTACTTGATGCACTTGTCCCAGGGCTTTCATCAGATTAACTTCAAATTAAGATCAGTGCCATCACAACAAGATGGAGATAAAAACTGATTAAGAGATTGACCTTTCGTCACACCGTGTGACCGTGGCGTGGCGTCTTGAGTTTGATTAAACGCCATCAAAACACGAGGTTCTGTATCTCGGACATACATTGTCCAATCGAGTCCAAACTAGACATGTAAGACAAGGGTGCCATCCTGATGACATCTACACAGAAATTATGACTTGAAATCACAGCGCCCCCTGGTGGCTACAGGAAGTGACATGTTTTATACTTTGATGAACTGCTCCTGGCTGATTTACAATATACAGCTCAAATCAGATCAGTCAAGTCATTAGATCATGGTCAGAATTGTGACGTTTCCTCAAACCGTGTAAACATTGATGTGCGGCGAAGGATTTTCCTTCGCCGAAGGACACGATGTTATCATAACTCCACTGTGCATTGTCCTATCACTACAAAACTTCTGTCACATGGTCAGAGTCCAAGCCTGAACAGCTCTATGTGTCAATATTTCCTCAGTGTCATAGCGCCACCTACTGATTCACCAGGAAACAGGAAGTACTTTGTTAATCCACTCTGCATTATCCAACCGGCTCCAAACTACTGACCTATGATCACAATCCTGAATAGAACAGCTCCATATATGAATATTAGTTCAGGATCATAGCGCCACCTATTGATCAGTGTGAAAATTAAGTTGCGGAAACATTGTCCAATTGACACAAAATTTCTCACGCTACATCAGAGCGCCTACTTGAACAGATCTATATGTCTGTGCGTAATAATAGTGATGGCGCCACCTACTGGCAAACCTACTGCCACAGAGCGCAAAACGCATGCAACGTGGCGAAGTGCATGCTCGATCGATGATGTGCGCTTGGTCATCGATCGCTCTCTCCACCGACCGCAACAGGCTTCAACGTGCGGGTGCTCGGGCCCGCAAGTGCTACAACGTAGCCCTAGTTATTATTATTATTTTTCTTCGCTCAGTGAATTGGCTTTTTGAGGGCTTTAACGTGCTCAAAAAGTTTCTAAAGTGTACAGTAAATTACAAATGTGCGCAAGTTTACGTTTTCTGAAGTATTTTGAAAAGGGCGTGGCAAAATGGCTCAAGAGCGCCACCTACGGAAAAGCCCCTCATTTAGCATTCACCGATCCTCAAAAAAAACATAGACTATTGTGTCTCATGACAAGATGCACAAAAAAGTCCATCAGTGCATTATGAATAACGCAGCAGGAAGCCCGCCAGTTTGACTTTAGTGGCCATTTCGGTCATATTCCATATTTTTTCTTTGATGTACTTGTCGTACAGCTTTCATCAGATCAACTTCAAATTTAGACGATCGTCATCACAACAAATTGGAGATCTAAAGTTATTGAAGGATTACGTTTTAGCAAAACCGTCTGACCGTGGTGTGGCTTTAAAGTTTGATGAAACGCCATCAAAACACAAGCTTCCATATTTCAGACATATTTTGTCCAATTGAGTCCAAACTAGACACATACGACAAGAATCGCGACCAGAAGACATCGGTGCAGAAATTGTGACTTACAATCACAGCGCCCCCTGGTGGCAACAGGAAATGTCTTGTTTTTAAGACGTGTTATGTTTTTATGTACTACTCGGAGAGCTTTCATCAGATCAACTTAAAAATTAGATGAGACTCTACAAAACAAGATGAAGATCTAAAGTTATCAATATTTAAACTTTTCATCACACCGTGTGACCGTGGTGAGGTCTCAAAGTTTGACTAAACGCCAATATAAGCAAGCTTCTGTAACTTAGACATATTTTGTCCAATCGACTCCAAACTACACATATAAGACAAGAGTCGCGACCGGAAGACATCTACCTAGAAATCATGACTTAAAAGGAAAGCGCCCCCTGGTGGCATCAGGAAATGTCTTGTTTTTGTACATCGTGCGCTTTGATTTATTTGTCGGAGAGCTTTCATCACATCAATTTAAAATTTAGACGGGTGGCATCACAACAAGATGGAGATCTAAAGTTATCAAAGAAACAACTTTTCGACACACCGTCTGACTGTGGCGGGGCGTCAAATCAGCTCACCATGACACACGAAAACGCTTAAAGGGGACATATTCGCTTTAAAGGGGACATATTATTTCCATTTCACCACAGTTGATATGGTTCCTTGGGGTCTTAATGAAATGTCTGTAAAATATTTTGGTAAAAATACCCCAAGGATAATTTAAAAAAGCACCTTTTTACTCTGTCTAAAACAGACCTCCTCAGATCAACCTGTTTTGAGGGCTTTAATGTGCTCAAAAAGTTGTAGGAGTTTGCAGCAAATTCGAAGGTGGCTTAAATTTACGTATTCTGGAGTATTTTGAAAAGGGCGTGGCAAAATGTCTCAAGAGCGCCACCTACGGAAAAGCCCCTCATTTAGCATTCACCGATCCTCAAAAAAAACGTAGACTATTGTGTATCATGACTAGATGCACAAAAAAGTCCATCAGTGCATTATGAATAACGCAACAGGAAGCCCGCCAGTTTGACTTTAGTGGACATTTTGGTCATCGTCCATATTTTTTCTTCGATGTACTTGTCGTACAGCTTTCATCAGATCAACTTCAAATTTAGATGATCGTCATCACAACAAATTGGAGATCTAAAGTTATTGAAGGATTACGTTTTAGCAAAACTGTCTGACCGTGGTGTGGCGTTAAAGTTTGATGAAACGCCATCAAAACACAAGGTTCCATATTTCAGACATAGTTTGTCCAATTGAGTCCAAACTAGACACATACGACAAGAGTCGCGACCAGAAGACATCACTGCAGAAATTGTGACTTAGAATCACAGCGCCCCCTGGTGGCAACAGGAAATGTCTTGTTTTTAAGACGTGTTATGTTTTTATGTACTACTCGGAGAGCTTTCATCAGATCAACTTAAAAATTAGATGACACTCTACAAAACAAGATGAAGATCTAAAGTTATCAATATTTAAACTTTTCATCATACCGTGTGACCGTGGTGAGGTCTCAAAGTTCGACTAAACGCCAATATAAGCGAGCTTCTGTAACTTAGACATATTTTGTCCAATCGACTCCAAACTACACATATAAGACAAGAGTCGAGACCGGAAGACATCTACCTAGAAATCATGACTTAAAAGGAAAGCGCCCCCTGGTGGCATCAGGAAATGTCTTGTTTTTGTACATCGTGCGCTTTGATTTATTTGTCGGAGAGCTTTCATCACATCAATTTAAAATTTAGACGGGTGGCATCACAACAAGATGGAGATCTAAAGTTATCAAAGAAACAACTTTTCGACACACCGTCTGACTGTGGCGGGGCGTCAAATCAGCTCACCATGACACACGAAAACGCTTAAAGGAGACAGATTCGCTTTAAAGGGGACATATTATTTCCATTTCACCACAGTTGATATGGTTCCTTGGGGTCTTAATGAAATGTCTGTAAAATATTTTGGTAAAAATACCCCAAGGATAATTTAAAACAGCACCTTTTTACTCTGTCTAAAACAGACCTCCTCAGATCAACCTGTTTTGAAGGCCCCGCCCCCCTCTCACCCCGCCCCCATCTTACCCCACCCCCTTTCACCCCTCTCATCCCTCCCCCTTCTCACCCCTCCCCCCTCTCATGGAGGTGTAGGACATGTGCTTGAATGTGTTCTCACTACAGAATGCATTCAACATCTATAGGGCAGATTATGGGCCTCGTGAAAATTTACGTATTCTGGTGTATTTGGAAATGGGTGTGGCAAAATGGCTCAACAGCGCCACCAACGGTGCTTTCCCTCATTTACGGAGAAACACCTCATTTAGCATTCACTGATCCGCACGAAATTGAAGACAGTTGTGTATCATCACCAGATGCACAAAAAACGCGCCGGAGCAATATGAAAAACGCAACAGGAAGCACGCCATTTTCGATTTCGTGGCCATTTTGGTCATATTCCATAATCTTTTACTTTGATATACTTCTCGTACAGCTTTCATCACATCAACTGAAAATTTAGACGAGTGTCATTACAACAAGATGGAGATCTAAAGTTATCAAAGAAACAACTTTTCGTCACACTGTCTGACTGTGGCGGGGCGTCACATCAGCTCGCCATGACACACGAAAACGCTTTAACTTCCGTGTTCATGGGTCCATCTCCCTCAAACTACATGTGTGTATCATCAGCCCCCCTCCCTTGAAGATATTCAGATGGTTTTAAAGAATGGGCGTGGCAAAATGGCTCAACAGCGCCACCAACGGAGCTTCCCCTCATTTATGGAGAAACACCTCATTTAGAATTCACTGATCCTCACGAAATTGAAGACAGTTGTGTATCATCACCAGATGCACAAAAAACGCGCCGGAGCAATTGGAAAAACGCAACAGGAACCCCGCCATTTTCGATTTGGACCATATTCCATGTTTTTTATTTTCAAGTACTTCTTGGAGAGCTTTCATCAGATCAACTGAAAATTTAGACGAGTGTCATCACAACAAGATGGAGATCTAAAGTTATTGAAAGATCAATTTTTCGCCACACCGTGTGACCGTGGCGAGGCGTCAAAATGTGACTAAACACCATCAAAACACAAGCTTCTGTATCTTGGACATATTTGGTCCAATCGAGTTCAAACTACACATGTAAGACAAGAAGCGCGACCTGATGACATCAACAAAGACACCATGACTTAAAATCATAGCGCCACCTGCTGGCTACAGGAAGTGAAGCGTTTATCTTGCAGCAGTGCGCAAATGCATGCAACGCTGAGACGAGCGCTTGGTCATCGAACGTTCTCTCTTCCCCGACCGCAACAGACTTGAAATTGCCTGTGCTCGGGCCCGTTAGTGCTACAACGTAGCCCTAGTTATTAGGGCCCGAGCACCGAATGGTGAGAGGCCCTATTGAATCTGTAAGGATTTTTATTATTATTATTATTATTAGGGCCCGAGCACCGAATGGTGAGAGGCCCTATTGAATCTGTAAGGATTTTTATTATTATTATTTATTATTATTATTATTATTTCCCTTTGGGGGGCTTTTTCAGGGTCTAGACATGCTCAAAAAGTTATGAAACTTTGCAGGAAATTCAAGGTCTGCGGATATTTTAGTATTCTGGAGTAATTGGAATTGGGCGTGGCAAAATGGCTCTACAGCGCCCCCTGGAACCAGCCCCTAGGTTTCCACATAACGGATTTTCATCAAAATCTGGATATAGGTGTATCGTGACCAGTCATGAAAAAAAGTCTCATGGAGCATTATGAAAAACGCAACAGGAAGTCCGCCATTTTGCTTTTAGTGGCCATTTTGGCAATATCCCACATTTTTACTTTTACGTACTTGTCCCAGGGCTTTCATCAGATCAACTTCAAATTCAGATGAGTGTCATCACAACAAGATGGAGATAAAAAATGATTGAGGGATTTTTTTTTTATCACACCGTGTGACCGTGGCATGGCGTTAAAAATTGGTTACACGCCATCAAAACACGGGCATCTGTATCTCGGACATACTTGTTCCAATCAAGTCCAAACTAGACATGTAAGACAATAGTCCCCGCCTGATGACATCTATGCATAAATGATGACTTAAAACCGCAGCGCCCCCTGGTGGCAACAGGAAATGTCTTGTTTTTTGCTTGTCTTACACTTGGATGAATTTCTCCTCATCCACTGACCTCAACCATGTCAAACTGTATCAAATGGGTCCCAAGACATTGACAATGAAGACATAAGATTACCATGACTTTTCGTCAAACGCCATATGAATGGCGTGGCATTAAAGTTCATCAACTCGCCGTGAAACACGAAATTGCTGTAACTTCAGTGTTCATGATTCTATCTCTCTCAAACTACATGTGTGTAACAACAGCCCCCCCCTGAAGATATTCATATGGTTTTAAGAAATGGGCGTGGCAAAAAAACTGACCAGCGCCCCCTATAGGGCAACCCCGGCACTACGATGGCCGACATTTATACAAATCTATCGGGACATGTGTCGTTTCATAACAAACAAAAAAATATCTTGGATAGGTATGCTTGACCAAACAGGGAGGCCGCCATTTTGGATTAAGTGGCCATTTTTTTCCCATATTCCACATTTTTACTTGATGCACTTGTCCCAGGGCTTTCATCAGATTAACTTCAAATTAAGATCAGTGCCATCACAACAAGATGGAGATAAAAAGTGATTAAGAGATTGACCTTTCGTCACACCGTGTGACCGTGGCGTGGCGTCTTGAGTTTGATTAAACGCCATCAAAACACGAGGTTCTGTATCTCGGACATACATTGTCCAATCGAGTCCAAACTAGACATGTAAGACAAGGGTGCCATCCTGATGACATCTACACAGAAATTATGACTTGAAATTACAGCGCCCCCTGGTGGCTACAGGAAGTGACATGTTTTATACTTTGATGAACTGCTCCTGGCTGATTTACAATATACAGCTCAAATCAGATCAGTCAAGTCATTAGATCATGGTCAGAATTGTGACGTTTCCTCAAACCGTGTAAACATTGATGTGCGGCGAAGGATTTTCCTTCGCCAAAGGACACGATGTTATCATAACTCCACTGTGCATTGTCCTATCACTACAAAACTTCTGTCACATGGTCAGAGTCCAAGCCTGAACAGCTCTATGTGTCAATATTTCCTCAGTGTCATAGCGCCACCTACTGATTCGCCAGGAAACAGGAAGTACTTTGTTAATCCACTCTGCATTATCCAACCGGCTCCAAACTACTGACCTATGATCACAATCCTGAATAGAACAGCTCCATATATGAATATTAGTTCAGGATCATAGCGCCACCTATTGATCAGTGTGAAAATTAAGTTGCGGAAACATTGTCCAATTGACACAAAATTTCTCACGCTACATCAGAGCGCCTACTTGAACAGATCTATATGTCTGTGCGTAATAATAGTGATGGCGCCACCTACTGGCAAACCTACTGCCGCAGAGTGCAAAACGCATGCAACGTGGAGAAGTGCATGCTCGATCGATGATGTGCGCTTGGTCATCGATCGCTCTCTCCACCGACCGCAACAGGCTTCAACGTGCGGGTGCTCGGGCCCGCAAGTGCTACAACGTAGCCCTAGTTAGGGCCCGAGCACCGAATGGTGAGAGGCCCTATTGAATCTGTAAGGATTTTTATTATTATTATTATTATTATTATTATTAGGGCCCGAGCACCGAATGGTGAGAGGCCCTATTGAATCTGTAAGGATTTTTATTATTATTAGGGCCCGAGCACCGAAATCGGTGGGAGGCCCTATTGAAATTGAAATGATTATTATTATTATTATTATTATTTTTCTTAGCTTAAATGAATTGGCTTTTTGAGGGCTTTAATGTGCTCAAAAAGTTGTAGGAGTTTGCAGTAAATTCGAAGGCGGCGTAAAATTACGTATTCTGGAGTATTTTGAAAAGGGCGTGGCAAAATGGCTCAAGAGCGCCACCTACGGAAAAGCCCCTCATTTAGCATTCACCGATCCTCAAAAAAAACAAAGATTATTGTGTATCATGACTAGATGCACAAAAAAGTCCATCAGTGCATTATGAATAACGCAACAGGAAGCCCGCCAGTTTGACTTTAGTGGCCATTTTGGTCATATTCCATATTTTTTCTTTGATGTACTTGTCGTACAGCTTTCATCAGATCAACTTCAAATTTAGACGATCGTCATCACAACAAATTGGAGATCTAAAGTTATTGAAGGATTACGTTTTAGCAAAACCGTCTGACCGTGGTGTGGCGTTAAAGTTTGATGAAACGCCATCAAAACACAAGCTTCCATATTTCAGACATATTTTGTCCAATTGAGTCCAAACTAGACACATTCGACAAGAGTCGCCACCAGAAGACATGGGTGCAGAAATTGTGACTTACAATCACAGCGCCCCCTGGTGGTAACGCGAAATGTCTTATTTTGGTACGTGTTATGTTTTTATGTACTACTCAGACAGCTTTCATCAGATCAACTTAAAAATTAGATGAGACTCTACAAAACAAGATGAAGATCTAAAGTTATCAGAATTTAAACTTTTCATCATACCGTGTGACCGTGGTGAGGTCTCAAAGTTCGACTAAACGCCAATATAAGCGAGCTTCTGTAACTTAGACATATTTTGTCCAATCGACTCCAAACTACACATATAAGACAAGAGTCGCGACCGGAAGACATCTACCTAGAAATCATGACTTAAAAGGAAAGCGCCCCCTGGTGGCATCAGGAAATGTCTTGTTTTGGTCATCTTACTCTTTGATGTATTTCCCTCCAGCCACTTTACTAAACCATGTCAAACTGTGTCAAATTGGTCTCAAGATATTGATAATGTAGGCATAACATTATTGTGACTTTTCATCATGCAGATTGTTAATGGCGTGGCATCAAAGTTCATCAGCTCATCATGACCTATGAAACCCATTTTAACAGAGTTACCCTGAACGCAGCATGAGACCGCTTTCGGTTTGTTACGTCTCACACTTGGATGTATTTCTCCTCATTCACTTTGCTAAACCATGTCAAACTGTGTCACATGGGTCTCAATATATTGATAATGTAGGCATAACATTGCTGTGAGTTTTCATCATGCGGATTATTCATAGCTTTGCAGCAGACTTCTTCAACTCGCCATGACAAACGAAGCTGCATTTAACACAGCTGCAAGTGAACGCCTCATGAGTTACGTCGTCACAAGCTGCGGAGCTGTGTATCACGAAGAACCGGAGAACGGTTGGCGAGTCTGGATGAGAGGACGGCGGCGGAGTCACTGTGGACGTTGTTAGCTCAGCAGGTTAGAGTGTGGGACGCACTCAAAGCTTTTTTCCCCCGTCCGTCGTGTCTTTTCCTGTGTGAACTCTGCCGCTCTCAACAGCAGCACTGGCTATGAGCTAGCTCCTGCTACCTCCAACGAAGCATCTCTCAACTGCTACGTAAGTTAAACGGACACTTCTGACTGACTGTGATGATAAGCAAAAGAGACACTGTGGATGTGTGATGTGTTGTACTGCATTTGTTTGATCTGTTTACTAATACTAGCTCTAATAAATACTGTATAAATTATATTTTGCTCCTGAATTGAACTGTGTTAAAGGGGTTCACATGGAAAATATATGTTCAATTATGTAAAGGGTGATTTTTGTTACTATTATACTAATGGAGATTTAGCACTTGCTACACATTGTAAGAGCAGCTGTTCAAAGGAGCACTACGTCTTTTAAGGCTCTTTATTCAGAGTCACGGTGTTGATGTCCTGTCACGTGTTACAGTGAAAAATAACCGTGTCTCCCACCTTCAGTATTTAAATCGTTAATCTCAGACAGACTTCACTGAATTCTTTTGTTAAATATGAGTAAGTCATAGCCTTGTAACTTTACTAGAACAGACAGTGTCATACAGAGTTGTGGGTTTATATGCACTACCTATTTCCTAATCTGAAATGATTATGCTCTGATTAACTTTGAACTAATATTTTATTTTTACCATTTAAAAGTCTGTTAATTACTTAACCTGGCCCATGTATGACTTTACATATCTGTGTATTGGTTTCATGTTCCTCTAGAAGGTCCAACTTGACACACAACTTGAATCCAACCAGACTGAACACTGACTCCAGGTAGAGACCTGATTTCATTACTTAAAAACAATCAAAGTATTGCACATAATACATAATGTATTAAATTATAATGCAATACTTTTAATGTGAAATAGCTCCATTAAAAACATTCATTGTCATGGTAGTGCACGTTTTAATCCAAAAGCATATTCAAATACACAGTTGAATATCCACAGAAAATAAGATTACACACTTTGTTCATATGTAACTCTTCCTCTACAATAATGACGATCACTTTCATGTTTCCTATCATTTTATTAGGGACAGACGAGCCTGAAGGACACAGCTGTGATGACCATGTTCTGTCTCTTATGGCAAAGCAGAAATATAAAACACTGGGTTCTTATCTAAAGTGTATCAAATCAGATCTCCACCATGTTGCTGCTGAGGACATCAGGTGCTGCAGTTCTTCATCTATGAAGAGAAAAAACGCACTGTTAAAGAATGTTTTGTGTTGTGTATAAAGCACAACAGATTTCAGATAGAACTGTTGTACTGTGGTCTTGGTTTATATCCTCATGGTGAAATGTACATATTTTAAGTCCCTTCTGATAAAAGTGCTGAAAGAAATACAACATTGTACAAATACATAAAATGTCTTTCTACCTCATCAGTACTATTCAAGGTGATAATCTCCCACAGACCTATTGATAACAGTCCAAATCAAGTCTTTCCACTTCTCTCAGTGTGAAAACATAATTCTATAATTAATTTGAGAACTGTTTACAACACTGATGTGTGGAGATTAAAATCATACCTAAACTGTCTAATTCACTGTAAAACTCCATGACATTCGCAGGCCATCTGTAGTTAAGGGAGCAACGCATGGAGTGATGTGTAGATTACTAGTTTGATGATGCATGAGGAGAGGCGGTGGTCGAGTGGCAGAAACTTGGACTATGGGCAGAGAAGGTCTCTGGTTCGTCTTTGGTTCGACTCCATGGAGAGACAACAAAAGTCGCACCTGGATTGATCTGTCCAAAAATCCAAGAGTCTCCCTACCCTCTCTAGTGCCCATGAGCAAGGCACCTCACTCCCCCAACATCTGCTCCCCCGAGTGCCGTACATGGTCGCTCACTGCTCTGTGTGTCCTGCACCAGATGGGTAAAAAGCAGCGATTAAATGTCCCTACCTGCATGAGTGTGCCTTTGCATGTCTGTGCATGTGTTTTGGATGAATACATGGATTTTAATCTTAATCTTTTAATCTTAATCAGTTGTCTTCCAGTTGACCAGCATGAAGCTGCAGATCTCCACCATGTTGCTGCTGGGGACATCAGGAGCTGCATTAATGAGGAGCAGAAGCGTACTGTTATGAATGTTTTGTGTTGTTTATGAAGCACTACTTATTTCAGCTAGAACCGATGTACTAGGGTCTGGGTTTGTATCCTAATGGTTAAATGCACATACTTTAAATCGCTTTTGATAAAACGTGACAAAGAAATACAACATTGTACACATAGATAAAATGTCTTTCTACCTCATCTGTAATATTCAAGGTGATGATCTCCCACAGAGCTGTTGATAACAGTCCACATCAAGTCTCTCCACTTCCCTCAGTGTGAAAACATAATTATATAATTAATTGGAGAAGTGTTTACAACACTGATGTGTGGACATTATAATGTTATCACTACTGTCTAATTCACTCTACAACTCCATGACAGACTAAATAAACGATGTGAAAATAGTAATGGCGGATATACCATCCTGTATCAGAATATTGGTGAAACAGTTACTATCACATGAAACGTACACGTGTAGCGTATTGATAGTAACTCATTAAAAAAAATAATGTCACAACCAAAACAAGACTGTCGAGTTATCTTGCTTCAATCTGTTCATTAGACGTGATAAATAAACGGTAACTTTTATAACAATTACATATTACAAAAAACTTGAGGCATGTAAGCATATGATGATAGATAAAGCAATATGTTATGTTGGATAGTTTCAAGGTTACTTACCTCTAGTTCAGCACCAGCGGCTGGCCAGAAGAAGTGGAGCGATCTTCCTTGCCGCACAGGGCAAACGCAGGCAATGTGGAGACGAGCGCTTGGTCATCGAACGTTCTCTCTTCCCCGACCGCAACAGACTTGAAATTGCCTGTGCTCGGGCCCGTTAGTGCTACAACGTAGCCCTAGTTATTATTATTATTTCCCTTTGGGGGACTTTTTCAGGGTCTAGACATGCTCAAAAAGTTATGAAACTTTGCAGGAAATTCAAGGTCTGCAGATATTTTAGTATTCTGGAGTAATTGGAATTGGGCGTGGCAAAATGGCTCTACAGCGCCCCCTGGAACCAGCCCCTAGGTTTCCACATAACGGATTTTCATCAAAATCTGGATATAGGTGTATCGTGACCAGTCATGAAAAAAAGTCTCATGGAGCATTATGAAAAACGCAACAGGAAGTCCGCCATTTTGCTTTTAGTGGCCATTTTGGCAATATCCCACATTTTTACTTTTACGTACTTGTCCCAGGGCTTTCATCAGATCAACTTCAAATTCAGATGAGTGTCATCACAACAAGATGGAGATAAAAAATGATTGAGGGATTTTTTTTTTATCACACCGTGTGACCGTGGCATGGCGTTAAAAATTGGTTACACGCCATCAAAACACGGGCATCTGTATCTCGGACATACATGTTCCAATCAAGTCCAAACTAGACATGTAAGACAATAGTCCCCGCCTGATGACATCTATGCATAAATGATGACTTAAAACCGCAGCGCCCCCTGGTGGCAACAGGAAATGTCTTGTTTTTTGCTTGTCTTACACTTGGATGAATTTCTCCTCATCCACTGACCTCAACCATGTCAAACTGTATCAAATGGGTCCCAAGACATTGACAATGAAGACATAAGATTACCGTGACTTTTCGTCAAACGCCATATGAATGGCGTGGCATTAAAGTTCATCAACTCGCCGTGAAACACGAAATTGCTGTAACTTCAGTGTTCATGATTCTATCTCTCTCAAACTACATGTGTGTAACAACAGCCCCCCCCTGAAGATATTCATATGGTTTTAAGAAATGGGCGTGGCAAAAAAACTGACCAGCGCCCCCTATAGGGCAACCCCGGCACTACGATGGCCGACATTTATACAAATCTATCGGGACATGTGTCGTTTCATAACAAACAAAAAAATATCTTGGATAGGTATGCTTGACCAAACAGGGAGGCCGCCATTTTGGATTAAGTGGCCATTTTTTTCCCATATTCCACATTTTTACTTGATGCACTTGTCCCAGGGCTTTCATCAGATTAACTTCAAATTAAGATCAGTGCCATCACAACAAGATGGAGATAAAAAGTGATTAAGAGATTGACCTTTCGTCACACCGTGTGACCGTGGCGTGGCGTCTTGAGTTTGATTAAACGCCATCAAAACACGAGGTTCTGTATCTCGGACATACATTGTCCAATCGAGTCCAAACTAGACATGTAAGACAAGGGTGCCATCCTGATGACATCTACACAGAAATTATGACTTGAAATTACAGCGCCCCCTGGTGGCTACAGGAAGTGACATGTTTTATACTTTGATGAACTGCTCCTGGCTGATTTACAATATACAGCTCAAATCAGATCAGTCAAGTCATTAAATCATGGTCAGAATTGTGACGTTTCCTCAAACCGTGTAAACATTGATGTGCGGCGAAGGATTTTCCTTCGCCAAAGGACAAGATGTTATCATAACTCCACTGTGCATTGTCCTATCACTACAAAACTTCTGTCACATGGTCAGAGTCCAAGCCTGAACAGCTCTATGTGTCAATATTTCCTCAGTGTCATAGCGCCACCTACTGATTCGCCAGGAAACAGGAAGTACTTTGTTAATCCACTCTGCATTATCCAACCGGCTCCAAACTACTGACCTATGATCACAATACTGATCTGAACAGCTCCACATATAAATATTAGTTCAGGGTCATAGCGCCACCTACTGATCAGTGTGAAAATTAAGTTGTGTTAACATTGTCCAATTGACACAAAATTGCTCACGCTACATCAGAGCGCCTACATGAACAGATATATATGTCTGTGCGTAATAATAGTGATGGCGCCACCTACTGGCAAACCTACTGCCGCAGAGCGCAAAACGCATGCAACGTGGAGAAGTGCATGCTCGATCGATGATGTGCGCTTGGTCATCGATCGCTCTCTCCACCGACCGCAACAGGCTTCAACGTGCGGGTGCTCGGGCCCGCAAGTGCTACAACGTAGCCCTAGTTATTATTATTATTAGGGCCCGAGCACCGAATGGTGAGAGGCCCTATTGAATCTGTAAGGATTTTTATTATTATTATTATTATTATTATTATTAGGGCCCGAGCACCGAATGGTGAGAGGCCCTATTGAATCTGTAAGGATTTTTATTATTATTATTATTATTATTATTTCCCTTTGGGGGGCTTTTTCAGGGTCTAGACATGCTCAAAAAGTTATGAAACTTTGCAGGAAATTCAAGGTCTGCGGATATTTTAGTATTCTGGAGTAATTGGAATTGGGCGTGGCAAAATGGCTCTACAGCGCCCCCTGGAACCAGCCCCTAGGTTTCCACATAACGGATTTTCATCAAAATCTGGATATAGGTGTATCGTGACCAGTCATGAAAAAAAGTCTCATGGAGCATTATGAAAAACGCAACAGGAAGTCCGCCATTTTGCTTTTAGTGGCCATTTTGGCAATATCCCACATTTTTACTTTTACGTACTTGTCCCAGGGCTTTCATCAGATCAACTTCAAATTCAGATGAGTGTCATCACAACAAGATGGAGATAAAAAATGATTGAGGGATTTTTTTTTTATCACACCGTGTGACCGTGGCATGGCGTTAAAAATTGGTTACACGCCATCAAAACACGGGCATCTGTATCTCGGACATACATGTTCCAATCAAGTCCAAACTAGACATGTAAGACAATAGTCCCCGCCTGATGACATCTATGCATAAATGATGACTTAAAACCGCAGCGCCCCCTGGTGGCAACAGGAAATGTCTTGTTTTTTGCTTGTCTTACACTTGGATGAATTTCTCCTCATCCAATGACCTCAACCATGTCAAACTGTATCAAATGGGTCCGAAGACATTGACAATGAAGACATAAGATTACCGTGACTTTTCGTCAAACGCCATATGAATGGCGTGGCATTAAAGTTCATCAACTCGCCGTGAAACACGAAATTGCTGTAACTTCAGTGTTCATGATTCTATCTCTCTCAAACTACATGTGTGTAACAACAGCCCCCCCCTGAAGATATTCATATGGTTTTAAGAAATGGGCGTGGCAAAAAAACTGACCAGCGCCCCCTATAGGGCAACCCCGGCACTACGATGGCCGACATTTATACAAATCTATCGGGACATGTGTCGTTTCATAACAAACAAAAAAATATCTTGGATAGGTATGCTTGACCAAACAGGGAGGCCGCCATTTTGGATTAAGTGGCCATTTTTTTTCCATATTCCACATTTTTACTTGATGCACTTGTCCCAGGGCTTTCATCAGATTAACTTCAAATTAAGATCAGTGCCATCACAACAAGATGGAGATAAAAAGTGATTAAGAGATTGACCTTTCGTCACACCGTGTGACCGTGGCGTGGCGTCTTGAGTTTGATTAAACGCCATCAAAACACGAGGTTCTGTATCTCGGACATACATTGTCCAATCGAGTCCAAACTAGACATGTAAGACAAGGGTGCCATCCTGATGACATCTACACAGAAATTATGACTTGAAATTACAGCGCCCCCTGGTGGCTACAGGAAGTGACATGTTTTATACTTTGATGAACTGCTCCTGGCTGATTTACAATATACAGCTCAAATCAGATCAGTCAAGTCATTAGATCATGGTCAGAATTGTGACGTTTCCTCAAACCGTGTAAACATTGATGTGCGGCGAAGGATTTTCCTTCGCCAAAGGACACGATGTTATCATAACTCCACTGTGCATTGTCCTATCACTACAAAACTTCTGTCACATGGTCAGAGTCCAAGCCTGAACAGCTCTATGTGTCAATATTTCCTCAGTGTCATAGCGCCACCTACTGATTCGCCAGGAAACAGGAAGTACTTTGTTAATCCACTCTGCATTATCCAACCGGCTCCAAACTACTGACCTATGATCACAATACTGATCTGAACAGCTCCACATATAAATATTAGTTCAGGGTCATAGCGCCACCTACTGATCAGTGTGAAAATTAAGTTGTGTTAACATTGTCCAATTGACACAAAATTGCTCACGCTACATCAGAGCGCCTACATGAACAGATCTATATGTCTGTGCGTAATAATAGTGATGGCGCCACCTACTGGCAAACCTACTGCCGCAGAGCGCAAAACGCATGCAACGTGGAGAAGTGCATGCTCGATCGATGATGTGCGCTTGGTCATCGATCGCTCTCTCCACCGACCGCAACAGGCTTCAACGTGCGGGTGCTCGGGCCCGCAAGTGCTACAACGTAGCCCTAGTTATTAGGGCCCGAGCACCGAATGGTGAGAGGCCCTATTGAATCTGTAAGGATTTTTATTATTATTATTATTATTATTATTATTATTATTATTATTTCCCTTTGGGGGGCTTTTTCAGGGTCTAGACATGCTCAAAAAGTTATGAAACTTTGCAGGAAATTCAAGGTCTGCGGATATTTTAGTATTCTGGAGTAATTGGAATTGGGCGTGGCAAAATGGCTCTACAGCGCCCCCTGGAACCAGCCCCTAGGTTTCCACATAACGGATTTTCATCAAAATCTGGATATAGGTGTATCGTGACCAGTCATGAAAAAAAGTCTCATGGAGCATTATGAAAAACGCAACAGGAAGTCCGCCATTTTGCTTTTAGTGGCCATTTTGGCAATATCCCACATTTTTACTTTTACGTACTTGTCCCAGGGCTTTCATCAGATCAACTTCAAATTCAGATGAGTGTCATCACAACAAGATGGAGATAAAAAATGATTGAGGGATTTTTTTTTTATCACACCGTGTGACCGTGGCATGGCGTTAAAAATTGGTTACACGCCATCAAAACACGGGCATCTGTATCTCGGACATACATGTTCCAATCAAGTCCAAACTAGACATGTAAGACAATAGTCCCCGCCTGATGACATCTATGCATAAATGATGACTTAAAACCGCAGCGCCCCCTGGTGGCAACAGGAAATGTCTTGTTTTTTGCTTGTCTTACACTTGGATGAATTTCTCCTCATCCACTGACCTCAACCATGTCAAACTGTATCAAATGGGTCCCAAGACATTGACAATGAAGACATAAGATTACCGTGACTTTTCGTCAAACGCCATATGAATGGCGTGGCATTAAAGTTCATCAACTCGCCGTGAAACACGAAATTGCTGTAACTTCAGTGTTCATGATTCTATCTCTCTCAAACTACATGTGTGTAACAACAGCCCCCCCCTGAAGATATTCATATGGTTTTAAGAAATGGGCGTGGCAAAAAAACTGACCAGCGCCCCCTATAGGGCAACCCCGGCACTACGATGGCCGACATTTATACAAATCTATCGGGACATGTGTCGTTTCATAACAAACAAAAAAATATCTTGGATAGGTATGCTTGACCAAACAGGGAGGCCGCCATTTTGGATTAAGTGGCCATTTTTTTCCCATATTCCACATTTTTACTTGATGCACTTGTCCCAGGGCTTTCATCAGATTAACTTCAAATTAAGATCAGTGCCATCACAACAAGATGGAGATAAAAAGTGATTAAGAGATTGACCTTTCGTCACACCGTGTGACCGTGGCGTGGCGTCTTGAGTTTGATTAAACGCCATCAAAACACGAGGTTCTGTATCTCGGACATACATTGTCCAATCGAGTCCAAACTAGACATGTAAGACAAGGGTGCCATCCTGATGACATCTACACAGAAATTATGACTTGAAATTACAGCGCCCCCTGGTGGCTACAGGAAGTGACATGTTTTATACTTTGATGAACTGCTCCTGGCTGATTTACAATATACAGCTCAAATCAGATCAGTCAAGTCATTAAATCATGGTCAGAATTGTGACGTTTCCTCAAACCGTGTAAACATTGATGTGCGGCGAAGGATTTTCCTTCGCCAAAGGACAAGATGTTATCATAACTCCACTGTGCATTGTCCTATCACTACAAAACTTCTGTCACATGGTCAGAGTCCAAGCCTGAACAGCTCTATGTGTCAATATTTCCTCAGTGTCATAGCGCCACCTACTGATTCGCCAGGAAACAGGAAGTACTTTGTTAATCCACTCTGCATTATCCAACCGGCTCCAAACTACTGACCTATGATCACAATACTGATCTGAACAGCTCCACATATAAATATGAGTAAAGGGTCATAGCGCCACCTACTGATCAGTGTGAAAATTAAGTTGTGTTAACATTGTCCAATTGACACAAAATTGCTCACGCTACATCAGAGCGCCTACATGAACAGATATATATGTCTGTGCGTAATAATAGTGATGGCGCCACCTACTGGCAAACCTACTGCCGCAGAGCGCAAAACGCATGCAACGTGGAGAAGTGCATGCTCGATCGATGATGTGCGCTTGGTCATCGATCGCTCTCTCCACCGACCGCAACAGGCTTCAACGTGCGGGTGCTCGGGCCCGCAAGTGCTACAACGTAGCCCTAGTTATTATTATTATTATTATTTCCCTTTGGGGGGCTTTTTCAGGGTCTAGACATGCTCAAAAAGTTATGAAACTTTGCAGGAAATTCAAGGTCTGCGGATATTTTAGTATTCTGGAGTAATTGGAATTGGGCGTGGCAAAATGGCTCTACAGCGCCCCCTGGAACCAGCCCCTAGGTTTCCACATAACGGATTTTCATCAAAATCTGGATATAGGTGTATCGTGACCAGTCATGAAAAAAAGTCTCATGGAGCATTATGAAAAACGCAACAGGAGGTCCGCCATTTTGCTTTTAGTGGCCATTTTGGCAATATCCCACATTTTTACTTTTACGTACTTGTCCCAGGGCTTTCATCAGATCAACTTCAAATTCAGATGAGTGTCATCACAACAAGATGGAGATAAAAAATGATTGAGGGATTTTTTTTTTATCACACCGTGTGACCGTGGCATGGCGTTAAAAATTGGTTACACGCCATCAAAACACGGGCATCTTTATCTCGGACATACATGTTCCAATCAAGTCCAAACTAGACATGTAAGACAATAGTCCCCGCCTGATGACATCTATGCATAAATGATGACTTAAAACCGCAGCGCCCCCTGGTGGCAACAGGAAATGTCTTGTTTTTTGCTTGTCTTACACTTGGATGAATTTCTCCTCATCCACTGACCTCAACCATGTCAAACTGTATCAAATGGGTCCCAAGACATTGACAATGAAGACATAAGATTACCGTGACTTTTCGTCAAACGCCATATGAATGGCGTGGCATTAAAGTTCATCAACTCGCCGTGAAACACGAAATTGCTGTAACTTCAGTGTTCATGATTCTATCTCTCTCAAACAACATGTGTGTAACAACAGCCCCCCCCTGAAGATATTCATATGGTTTTAAGAAATGGGCGTGGCAAAAAAACTGACCAGCGCCCCCTATAGGGCAACCCCGGCACTACGATGGCCGACATTTATACAAATCTATCGGGACATGTGTCGTTTCATAACAAACAAAAAAATATCTTGGATAGGTATGCTTGACCAAACAGGGAGGCCGCCATTTTGGATTAAGTGGCCATTTTTTTTCCATATTCCACATTTTTACTTGATGCACTTGTCCCAGGGCTTTCATCAGATTAACTTCAAATTAAGATCAGTGCCATCACAACAAGATGGAGATAAAAAGTGATTAAGAGATTGACCTTTCGTCACACCGTGTGACCGTGGTGTGGCGTCTTGAGTTTGATTAAACGCCATCAAAACACGAGGTTCTGTATCTCGGACATACATTGTCCAATCGAGTCCAAACTAGACATGTAAGACAAGGGTGCCATCCTGATGACATCTACACAGAAATTATGACTTGAAATTACAGCGCCCCCTGGTGGCTACAGGAAGTGACATGTTTTATACTTTGATGAACTGCTCCTGGCTGATTTACAATATACAGCTCAAATCAGATCAGTCAAGTCATTAGATCATGGTCAGAATTGTGACGTTTCCTCAAACCGTGTAAACATTGATGTGCGGCGAAGGATTTTCCTTCGCCAAAGGACACGATGTTATCATAACTCCACTGTGCATTGTCCTATCACTACAAAACTTCTGTCACATGGTCAGAGTCCAAGCCTGAACAGCTCTATGTGTCAATATTTCCTCAGTGTCATAGCGCCACCTACTGATTCGCCAGGAAACAGGAAGTACTTTGTTAATCCACTCTGCATTATCCAACCGGCTCCAAACTACTGACCTATGATCACAATACTGATCTGAACAGCTCCATATATGAATATTAGTTCAGGATCATAGCGCCACCTACTGATCAGTGTGAAAATTAAGTTGTGTTAACATTGTCCAATTGACACAAAATTGCTCACGCTACATCAGAGCGCCTACATGAACAGATATATATGTCTGTGCGTAATAATAGTGATGGCGCCACCTACTGGCAAACCTACTGCCGCAGAGCGCAAAACGCATGCAACGTGGAGAAGTGCATGCTCGATCGATGATGTGCGCTTGGTCATCGATCGCTCTCTCCACCGACCGCAACAGGCTTCAACGTGCGGGTGCTCGGGCCCGCAAGTGCTACAACGTAGCCCTAGTTATTATTATTATTTCCCTTTGGGGGGCTTTTTCAGGGTCTAGACATGCTCAAAAAGTTATGAAACTTTGCAGGAAATTCAAGGTCTGCGGATATTTTAGTATTCTGGAGTAATTGGAATTGGGCGTGGCAAAATGGTTCTACAGCGCCCCCTGGAACCAGCCCCTAGGTTTCCACATAACGGATTTTCATCAAAATCTGGATATAGGTGTATCGTGACCAGTCATGAAAAAAAGTCTCATGGAGCATTATGAAAAACGCAACAGGAAGTCCGCCATTTTGCTTTTAGTGGCCATTTTGGCAATATCCCACATTTTTACTTTTACGTACTTGTCCCAGGGCTTTCATCAGATCAACTTCAAATTCAGATGAGTGTCATCACAACAAGATGGAGATAAAAAATGATTGAGGGATTTTTTTTTTATCACACCGTGTGACCGTGGCATGGCGTTAAAAATTGGTTACTCGCCATCAAAACACGGGCATCTGTATCTCGGACATACATGTTCCAATCAAGTCCAAACTAGACATGTAAGACAATAGTCCCCGCCTGATGACATCTATGCATAAATGATGACTTAAAACCGCAGCGCCCCCTGGTGGCAACAGGAAATGTCTTGTTTTTTGCTTGTCTTACACTTGGATGAATTTCTCCTCATCCACTGACCTCAACCATGTCAAACTGTATCAAATGGGTCCCAAGACATTGACAATGAAGACATAAGATTACCGTGACTTTTCGTCAAACGCCATATGAATGGCGTGGCATTAAAGTTCATCAACTCGCCGTGAAACACGAAATTGCTGTAACTTCAGTGTTCATGATTCTATCTCTCTCAAACTACATGTGTGTAACAACAGCCCCCCCCTGAAGATATTCATATGGTTTTAAGAAATGGGCGTGGCAAAAAAACTGACCAGCGCCCCCTATAGGGCAACCCCGGCACTAAGATGGCCGACATTTATACAAATCTATCGGGACATGTGTCGTTTCATAACAAACAAAAAAATATCTTGGATAGGTATGCTTGACCAAACAGGGAGGCCGCCATTTTGGATTAAGTGGCCATTTTTTTTCCATATTCCACATTTTTGCTTGATGCACTTGTCCCAGGGCTTTCATCAGAATAACTTCAAATTAAGATCAGTGCCATCACAACAAGATGGAGATAAAAAGTGATTAAGAGATTGACCTTTCGTCACACCGTGTGACCGTGGCGTGGCGTCTTGAGTTTGATTAAACGCCATCAAAACACGAGGTTCTGTATCTCGGACATACATTGTCCAATCGAGTCCAAACTAGACATGTAAGACAAGGGTGCCATCCTGATGACATCTACACAGAAATTATGACTTGAAATTACAGCGCCCCCTGGTGGCTACAGGAAGTGACATGTTTTATACTTTGATGAACTGCTCCTGGCTGATTTACAATATACAGCTCAAATCAGATCAGTCAAGTCATTAGATCATGGTCAGAATTGTGACGTTTCCTCAAACCGTGTAAACATTGATGTGCGGCGAAGGATTTTCCTTCGCCAAAGGACACGATGTTATCATAACTCCACTGTGCATTTTCCTATCACTACAAAACTTCTGTCACATGGTCAGAGTCCAAGCCTGAACAGCTCTATGTGTCAATATTTCCTCAGTGTCATAGCGCCACCTACTGATTCGCCAGGAAACAGGAAGTACTTTGTTAATCCACTCTGCATTATCCAACCGGCTCCAAACTACTGACCTATGATCACAATACTGATCTGAACAGCTCCACATATAAATATTAGTTCAGGGTCATAGCGCCACCTACTGATCAGTGTGAAAATGAAGTTGTGTTAACATTGTCCAATTGACACAAAATTGCTCACGCTACATCAGAGCGCCTACATGAACAGATCTATATGTCTGTGCGTAATAATAGTGATGCCGCCACCTACTGGCAAACCTACTGCCGCAGAGCGCAAAACGCATGCAACGTGGAGAAGTGCATGCTCGATCGATGATGTGCGCTTGGTCATCGATCGCTCTCTCCACCGACCGCAACAGGCTTCAACGTGCGGGTGCTCGGGCCCGCAAGTGCTACAACGTAGCCCTAGTTATTATTATTTCCCTTTGGGGGGCTTTTTCAGGGTCTAGACATGCTCAAAAAGTTATGAAACTTTGCAGGAAATTCAAGGTCTGCGGATATTTTAGTATTCTGGAGTAATTGGAATTGGGCGTGGCAAAATGGCTCTACAGCGCCCCCTGGAACCAGCCCCTAGGTTTCCACATAACGGATTTTCATCAAAATCTGGATATAGGTGTATCGTGACCAGTCATGAAAAAAAGTCTCATGGAGCATTATGAAAAACGCAACAGGAAGTCCGCCATTTTGCTTTTAGTGGCCATTTTGGCAATATCCCACATTTTTACTTTTACGTACTTGTCCCAGGGCTTTCATCAGATCAACTTCAAATTCAGATGAGTGTCATCACAACAAGATGGAGATAAAAAATGATTGAGGGATTTTTTTTTTATCACACCGTGTGACCGTGGCATGGCGTTAAAAATTGGTTACACGCCATCAAAACACGGGCATCTGTATCTCGGACATACATGTTCCAATCAAGTCCAAACTAGAAATGTAAGACAATAGTCCCCGCCTGATGTTATCTATGCATAAATGATGACTTAAAACCGCAGCGCTCCCTGGTGGCAACAGGAAATGTCTTGTTTTTTGCTTGTCTTACACTTGGATGAATTTCTCCTCATCCACTGACCTCAACCATGTCAAACTGTATCAAATGGGTCCCAAGACATTGACAATGAAGACATAAGATTACCGTGACTTTTCGTCAAACGCCATATGAATGGCGTGGCATTAAAGTTCATCAACTCGCCGTGAAACACGAAATTGCTGTAACTTCAGTGTTCATGATTCTATCTCTCTCAAACTACATGTGTGTAACAACAGCACCCCCCTGAAGATATTCATATGGTTTTAAGAAATGGGCGTGGCAAAAAAACTGACCAGCGCCCCCTATAGGGCAACCCCGGCACTACGATGGCCGACATTTATACAAATCTATCGGGACATGTGTCGTTTCATAACAAACAAAAAAATATCTTGGATAGGTATGCTTGACCAAACAGGGAGGCCGCCATTTTGGATTAAGTGGCCATTTTTTTTCCATATTCCACATTTTTACTTGATGCACTTGTCCCAGGGCTTTCATCAGATTAACTTCAAATTAAGATCAGTGCCATCACAACAAGATGGAGATAAAAAGTGATTAAGAGATTGACCTTTCGTCACACCGTGTGACCGTGGCGTGGCGTCTTGAGTTTGATTAAACGCCATCAAAACACGAGGTTCTGTATCTCGGACATACATTGTCCAATCGAGTCCAAACTAGACATGTAAGACAAGGGTGCCATCCTGATGACATCTACACAGAAATTATGACTTGAAATTACAGCGCCCCCTGGTGGCTACAGGAAGTGACATGTTTTATACTTTGATGAACTGCTCCTGGCTGATTTACAATATACAGCTCAAATCAGATCAGTCAAGTCATTAGATCATGGTCAGAATTGTGACGTTTCCTCAAACCGTGTAAACATTGATGTGCGGCGAAGGATTTTCCTTCGCCAAAGGACACGATGTTATCATAACTCCACTGTGCATTGTCCTATCACTACAAAACTTCTGTCACATGGTCAGAGTCCAAGCCTGAACAGCTCTATGTGTCAATATTTCCTCAGTGTCATAGCGCCACCTACTGATTCACCAGGAAACAGGAAGTACTTTGTTAATCCACTCTGCATTATCCAACAGGCTCCAAACTACTGACCTATGATCACAATCCTGAATAGAACAGCTCCATATATGAATATTAGTTCAGGATCATAGCGCCACCTATTGATCAGTGTGAAAATTAAGTTGCGGAAACATTGTCCAATTGACACAAAATTTCTCACGCTACATCAGAGCGCCTACTTGAACAGATCTATATGTCTGTGCGTAATAATAAATAAACATTGATGTTTGGCGAAGGATCATCCTTCGCCAAAGGACACGATGTTTTCATAATTACACTGTGCATTGTCCTATCACTACCAAACTTCTGTCACATGATAAGAGTACAAGCCTGAACAGCTCTATGTGTCAATATTTCCTCAGTGTCATAGCGCCACCTACTGATTCACCAGGAAACAGGAAGTACTTTGTTAATCCACTCTGCATTATCCAACAGGCTCCAAACTACTGACCTATGATCACAATACTGATCTGAACAGCTCCACATATAAATATTAGTTCAGGGTCATAGCGCCACCTACTGATCAGTGTGAAAATTAAGTTGCGGAAACATTGTCCAATTGACACAGAATTGCTCACGCTACATCAGAGCGCCTACATGAACAGATATATATGTCTGTGCGTAATAATAGTGATGGCGCCACCTACTGGCAAACCTACTGCCGCAGAGCGCAAAACGCATGCAACGTGGAGAAGTGCATGCTCGATCGATGATGTGCGCTTGGTCATCGATCGCTCTCTCCAACGACCGCAACAGGCTTCAACGTGCGGGTGCTCGGGCCCGCAAGTGCTACAACGTAGCCCTAGTTAGGGCCCGAGCACCGAATGGTGAGAGGCCCTATTGAATCTGTAAGGATTTTTATTATTAGGGCCCGAGCACCGAATGGTGAGAGGCCCTATTGAATCTGTAAGGATTTTTATTATTAGGGCCCGAGCACCGAATGGTGAGAGGCCCTATTGAATCTGTAAGGATTTTTATTATTATTATTATTATTAGGGCCCGAGCACCGAATGGTGAGAGGCCCTATTGAATCTGTAAGGATTTTTATTATTATTATTATTATTATTATTATTATTATTATTATTATTATTATTTCCCTTTGGGGGGCTTTTTCAGGGTCTAGACATGCTCAAAAAGTTATGAAACTTTGCAGGAAATTCAAGGTCTGCGGATATTTTAGTATTCTGGAGTAATTGGAATTGGGCGTGGCAAAATGGCTCTACAGCGCCCCCTGGAACCAGCCCCTAGGTTTCCACATAACGGATTTTCATCAAAATCTGGATATAGGTGTATCGTGACCAGTCATGAAAAAAAGTCTCATGGAGCATTATGAAAAACGCAACAGGAAGTCCGCCATTTTGCTTTTAGTGGCCATTTTGGCAATATCCCACATTTTTACTTTTACGTACTTGTCCCAGGGCTTTCATCAGATCAACTTCAAATTCAGATGAGTGTCATCACAACAAGATGGAGATAAAAAATGATTGAGGGATTTTTTTTTTATCACACCTTGTGACCGTGGCATGGCGTTAAAAATTGGTTACACGCCATCAAAACACGGGCATCTGTATCTCGGACATACATGTTCCAATCAGGTCCAAACTAGAAATGTAAGACAATAGTCCCCGCCTGATGACATCTATGCATAAATGATGACTTAAAACCGCAGCGCCCCCTGGTGGCAACAGGAAATGTCTTGTTTTTTGCTTGTCTTACACTTGGATGAATTTCTCCTCATCCACTGACCTCAACCATGTCAAACTGTATCAAATGGGTCCCAAGACATTGACAATGAAGACATAAGATTACCGTGACTTTTCGTCAAACGCCATATGAATGGCGTGGCATTAAAGTTCATCAACTCGCCGTGAAACACGAAATTGCTGTAACTTCAGTGTTCATGATTCTATCTCTCTCAAACTACATGTGTGTAACAACAGCCCCCCCCTGAAGATATTCATATGGTTTTAAGAAATGGGCGTGGCAAAAAAACTGACCAGCGCCCCCTATAGGGCAACCCCGGCACTACGATGGCCGACATTTATACAAATCTATCGGGACATGTGTCGTTTCATAACAAACAAAAAAATATCTTGGATAGGTATGCTTGACCAAACAGGGAGGCCGCCATTTTGGATTAAGTGGCCATTTTTTTTCCATATTCCACATTTTTACTTGATGCACTTGTCCCAGGGCTTTCATCAGATTAACTTCAAATTAAGATCAGTGCCATCACAACAAGATGGAGATAAAAAGTGATTAAGAGATTGACCTTTCGTCACACCGTGTGACCGTGGCGTCTTGAGTTTGATTAAACGCCATCAAAACACGAGGTTCTGTATCTCGGACATACATTGTCCAATCGAGTCCAAACTAGACATGTAAGACAAGGGTGCCATCCTGATGACATCTACACAGAAATTATGACTTGAAATTACAGCGCCCCCTGGTGGCTACAGGAAGTGACATGTTTTATACTTTGATGAACTGCTCCTGGCTGATTTACAATATACAGCTCAAATCAGATCAGTCAAGTCATTAGATCATGGTCAGAATTGTGACGTTTCCTCAAACCGTGTAAACATTGATGTGCGGCGAAGGATTTTCCTTCGCCAAAGGACACGATGTTATCATAACTCCACTGTGCATTGTCCTATCACTACAAAACATCTGTCACATTGTCAGAGTCCAAGCCTGAACAGCTCTATGTGTCAATATTTCCTCAGTGTCATAGCGCCACCTACTGATTCGCCAGGAAACAGGAAGTACTTTGTTAATCCACTCTGCATTATCCAACCGGCTCCAAACTACTGACCTATGATCACAATACTGATCTGAACAGCTCCATATATGAATATTAGTTCAGGATCATAGCGCCACCTACTGATCAGTGTGAAAATTAAGTTGCGGAAACATTGTCCAATTGACACAAAATTGCTCACGCTACATCAGAGCGCCTACATGAACAGATATATATGTCTGTGCGTAATAATAGTGATGGCGCCACCTACTGGCAAACCTACTGCCGCAGAGCGCAAAACGCATGCAACGTGGAGAAGTGCATGCTCGATCGATGATGTGCGCTTGGTCATCGATCGCTCTCTCCACCGACCGCAACAGGCTTCAACGTGCGGGTGCTCGGGCCCGCAAGTGCTACAACGTAGCCCTAGTTAGGGCCCGAGCACCGAATGGTGAGAGGCCCTATTGTATCTGTAAGGATTTTTATTATTATTATTATTATTATTATTATTATTATTATTATTATTTCCCTTTGGGGGTCTTTTTCAGGGTCTAGACATGCTCAAAAAGTTATGAAACTTTGCAGGAAATTCAAGGTCTGCGGATATTTTAGTATTCTGGAGTAATTGGAATTGGGCGTGGCAAAATGGCTCTACAGCGCCCCCTGGAACCAGCCCCTAGGTTTCCACATAACGGATTTTCATCAAAATCTGGATATAGGTGTATCGTGACCAGTCATGAAAAAAAGTCTCATGGAGCATTATGAAAAACGCAACAGGAAGTCCGCCATTTTGCTTTTAGTGGCCATTTTGGCAATATCCCACATTTTTACTTTTACGTACTTGTCCCAGGGCTTTCATCAGATCAACTTCAATTTCAGATGAGTGTCATCACAACAAGATGGAGATAAAAAATGATTGAGGGATTTTTTTTTTATCACACCGTGTGACCGTGGCATGGCGTTAAAAATTGGTTACACGCCATCAAAACACGGGCATCTGTATCTCGGACGTACATGTTCCAATCAAGTCCAAACTAGACATGTAAGACAATAGTCCCCGCCTGATGACATCTATGCATAAATGATGACTTAAAACCGCAGCGCCCCCTGGTGGCAACAGGAAATGTCTTGTTTTTTGCTTGTCTTACACTTGGATGAATTTCTCCTCATCCACTGACCTCAACCATGTCAAACTGTATCCAATGGGTCCCAAGACATTGACAATGAAGACATAAGATTACCGTGACTTTTCGTCAAACGCCATATGAATGGCGTGGCATTAAAGTTCATCAACTCGCCGTGAAACACGAAATTGCTGTAACTTCAGTGTTCATGATTCTATCTCTCTCAAACTACATGTGTGTAACAACAGCCCCCCCCTGAAGATATTCATATGGTTTTAAGAAATGGGCGTGGCAAAAAAACTGACCAGCGCCCCCTATAGGGCAACCCCGGCACTACGATGGCCGACATTTATACAAATCTATCGGGACATGTGTCGTTTCATAACAAACAAAAAAATATCTTGGATAGGTATGCTTGACCAAACAGGGAGGCCGCCATTTTGGATTAAGTGGCCATTTTTTTCCCATATTCCACATTTTTACTTGATGCACTTGTCCCAGGGCTTTCATCAGATTAACTTCAAATTAAGATCAGTGCCATCACAACAAGATGGAGATAAAAAGTGATTAAGAGATTGACCTTTCGTCACACCGTGTGACCGTGGCGTGGCGTCTTGAGTTTGATTAAACGCCATCAAAACACGAGGTTCTGTATCTCGGACATACATTGTCCAATCGAGTCCAAACTAGACATGTAAGACAAGGGTGCCATCCTGATGACATCTACACAGAAATTATGACTTGAAATTACAGCGCCCCCTGGTGGCTACAGGAAGTGAAATGTTTTATACTTTGATGAACTGCTCCTGGCTGATTTACAATATACAGCTCAAATCAGATCAGTCAAGTCATTAGATCATGGTCAGAATTGTGAAGTTTCCTCAAACCGTGTAAACATTGATGTGCGGCGAAGGATTTTCCTTCGCCAAAGGACACGATGTTATCATAACTCCACTGTGCATTGTCCTATCACTACCAAACTTCTGTCACATGATAAGAGTACAAGCCTGAACAGCTCTATGTGTCAATATTTCCTCAGTGTCATAGCGCCACCTACTGATTCACCAGGAAACAGGAAGTACTTTGTTAATCCACTCTGCATTATCCAACCGGCTCCAAACTACTGACCTATGATCACAATACTGATCTGAACAGCTCCACATATGAATATTAGTTCAGGGTCATAGCGCCACCTACTGATCAGTGTGAAAATTTAGTTGTGTTAACATTGTCCAATCGACACAAAATTGCTCACGCTACATCAGAGCGCCTACATGAACAGATATATATGTCTGTGCGTAATAATAGTGATGGCGCCACCTACTGGCAAACCTACTGCCGCAGAGCGCAAAACGCATGCAACGTGGAGAAGTGCATGCTCGATCGATGATGTGCGCTTGGTCATCGATCGCTCTCTCCACCGACCGCAACAGGCTTCAACGTGCGGGTGCTCGGGCCCGCAAGTGCTACAACGTAGCCCTAGTTAGGGCCCGAGCACCGAAATCGGTGGGAGGCCCTATTGAAATTGAAATGATTATTATTATTATTATTATTATTATTTTTCTTAGCTTAAATGAATTGGCTTTTTGAGGGCTTTAATGTGCTCAAAAAGTTGTAGGAGTTTGCAGTAAATTCGAAGGCGGCGTAAAATTACGTATTCTGGAGTATTTTGAAAAGGGCGTGGCAAAATGGCTAAAGAGCGCCACCTACGGAAAAGCCCCTCATTTAGCATTCACCGATCCTCAAAAAAAACAAAGATATTGTGTATCATGACTAGATGCACAAAAAAGTCCATCAGTGCATTATGAATAACGCAACAGGAAGCCCGCCAGTTTGACTTTAGTGGCCATTTTGGTCATATTCCATATTTTTTCTTTGATGTACTTGTCGTACAGCTTTCATCAGATCAACTTCAAATTTAGACGATCGTCATCACAACAAATTGGAGATCTAAAGTTATTGAAGGATTACGTTTTAGCAAAACCGTCTGACCGTGGTGTGGCGTTAAAGTTTGATGAAACGCCATCAAAACACAAGCTTCCATATTTCAGACATATTTTGTCCAATTGAGTCCAAACTAGGCACATTCGACAAGAGTCGCCACCAGAAGACATGGGTGCAGAAATTGTGACTTACAATCACAGCGCCCCCTGGTGGTAACGCGAAATGTCTTGTTTTGGTACGTGTTATGTTTTTATGTACTACTCAGACAGCTTTCATCAGATCAACTTAAAAATTAGATGAGACTCTACAAAACAAGATGAAGATCTAAAGTTATCAGAATTTAAACTTTTCATCATACCGTGTGACCGTGGTGAGGTCTCAAATTTCGAATAAACACCAATATAAGCGAGCTTCTGTAACTTAGACATATTTTGTCCAATCGACTCCAAACTACACATATAAGACAAGAGTCGCGACCGGAAGACATCTACCTAGAAATCATGACTTAAAAGGAAAGCGCCCCCTGGTGGCATCAGGAAATGTCTTGTTTTGGTAATCTTACTCTTTGATGTATTTCCCTCCAGCCACTTTACTAAACCATGTCAAACTGTGTCAAATTGGTCTCAAGATATTGATAATGTAGGCATAACATTATTGTGACTTTTCATCATGCAGATTGTTAATGGCGTGGCATCAAAGTTCATCAGCTCACCATGACCAATGAAACCCATTTTAACAGAGTTACCCTGAACGCAGCATGAGACCGCTTTCGGTTTGTTACGTCTCACACTTGGATGTATTTCTCCTCATTCACTTTGCTAAACCATGTCAAACTGTGTCACATGGGTCTCAATATATTGATAATGTAGGCATAACATTGCTGTGAGTTTTCATCATGCGGATTATTCATAGCTTTGCAGCAGACTTCTTCAACTCGCCATGACAAACGAAGCTGCATTTAACACAGCTGCAAGTGAACGCCTCATGAGACTGAAAAAAGTTACGTCGTCACAAGCTGCGGAGCTGTGTATCACGAAGAACCGGAGAACGGTTGGCGAGTCTGGATGAGAGGACGGAGGCGGAGTCACTGTGGACGTTGTTCGCTCAGCAGGTTAGAGTGTGGGACTCAAAGCTTTTTTCCCCTCTCCCGTTGTGTCTTTTCCTGTGTGAACTCTGCCGCTCTCAACAGCAGCACTGGCTATGAGCTAGCTCCTGCTAGCTCCAACGAAGCATCTCTCAACTGCTACGTAAGTTAAACGGACACTTCTGACTGACTGTGATGATAAGCAAAAGAGACACTGTGGATGTGTGATGTGTTGTACTGCATTTGTTTGATCTGTTTACTAATACTAGCTCTAATAAATACTGTATAAATTATATTTTGCTCCTGAATTGAACTGTGTTAAAGGGGTTCACATGGAAAATATATGTTCAATTATTTAAGGGTGATTTTTGTTACTATTATACTAATGGAGATTTAGCACTTGCTACACATTGTAAGAGCAGCTGTTCAAAGGAGCACTACGTCTTTTAAGGCTCTTTATTCAGAGTCACGGTGTTGATGTCCTGTCACGTGTTACAGTGAAAAATAACCGTGTCTCCCACCTTCAGTATTTAAATCGTTAATCTCAGACAGACTTCACTGAATTCTTTTGGTAAATATGAGTAAGTCATAGCCTTGTACCTTTACTAGAACAGACAGTGTCATACAGAGTTGTGGGCGTATATGCACTACCTATTTCCTAATCTGAAATGATTATGCTCTGATTAACTTTGAACTAATATTTTATTTTTACCATTTAAAAGTCTGTTAATTACTTAACCTGGCCCATGTATGACTTTACATATCTGTGTATCGGTTTCATGTTCCTCTAGAAGGTCCAACTTGACACACAACTTGAATCCAACCAGACTGAACACTGACTCCAGGTACAGACCTGATTTCATTACTTAAAAACAATCAAAGTATTGCACATAATACATAATGTATTAAATTATAATGCAATACTTTTAATGTGAAATAGCTCCATTAAAAACATTCATTGTCATGGTAGTGCACGTTTTAATCCAAAAGCATATTCAAATACACAGTTGAATATCCACAGAAAATAAGATTACACACTTTGTTCATATGTAACTCTTCCTCTACAATAATGACGATCACTTTCATGTTTCCTATCATTTTATTAGGGACAGACGAGCCTGAAGGACACAGCTGTGATGACCATGTTCTGTCTCTTATGGCAAAGCAGAAATATAAAACACTGGGTTCTTATCTAAAGTGTATCAAATCAGATCTCCACCATGTTGCTGCTGAGGACATCAGGTGCTGCAGTTCTTCATCTATGAAGAGAAAAAACGCACTGTTAAAGAATGTTTTGTGTTGTGTATAAAGCACAACAGATTTCAGATAGAACTGTTGTACTGTGGTCTTGGTTTATATCCTCATGGTGAAATGTACATATTTTAAGTCCCTTCTGATAAAAGTGCTGAAAGAAATACAACATTGTACAAATACATAAAATGTCTTTCTACCTCATCAGTACTATTCAAGGTGATAATCTCCCACAGACCTATTGATAACAGTCCAAATCAAGTCTTTCCACTTCTCTCAGTGTGAAAACATAATTCTATAATTAATTTGAGAACTGTTTACAACACTGATGTGTGGAGATTAAAATCATACCTAAACTGTCTAATTCACTGTAAAACTCCATGACATTCGCAGGCCATCTGTAGTTAAGGGAGCAACGCATGGAGTGATGTGTAGATTACTAGTTTGATGATGCATGAGGAGAGGCGGTGGTCGAGTGGCAGAAACTTGGACTATGGGCAGAGAAGGTCTCTGGTTCGTCTTTGGTTCGACTCCATGGAGAGACAACAAAAGTCGAACCTGGATTGATCTGTCCAAAAATCCAAGAGTCTCCCTACCCTCTCTAGTGCCCATGAGCAAGGCACCTCACTCCCCCAACATCTGCTCCCCCGAGCGCCGTACATGGTCGCTCACTGCTCTGTGTGTCCTGCACCAGATGGGTAAAAAGCAGCGATTAATTTTCCCTACCTGCATGAGTGTGCCTTTGCATGTCTGTGCATGTGTTTGGGATGAATAAATGGATTTTAATCTTAATCTTTTAATCTTAATCAGTTGTCTTCCAGTTGACCAGCATGAAGCTGCAGATCTCCACCATGTTGCTGCTGGGGACATCAGGAGCTGCATTAATGAGGAGCAGAAGCGTACTGTTATGAATGTTTTGTGTTGTTTATGAAGCACTACTTATTTCACCTAGAACCGATGTACTAGGGTCTGGGTTTGTATCCTAATGGTTAAATGCACATACTTTAAATCGCTTTTGATAAAACGTGACAAAGAAATACAACATTGTACACATAGATAAAATGTCTTTCTACCTCATCTGTAATATTCAAGGTGATGATCTCCCACAGAGCTGTTGATAACAGTCCACATCAAGTCTCTCCACTTCCCTCAGTGTGAAAACATAATTATATAATTAATTGGAGAAGTGTTTACAACACTGATGTGTGGACATTATAATGTTATCACTACTGTCTAATTCACTCTACAACTCCATGACAGACTAAATAAACGATGTGAAAATAGTAATGGCGGATATACCATCCTGTATCAGAATATTGGTGAAACAGTTACTATCACATGAAACGTACACGTGTAGCGTATTGATAGTAACTCATTAAAAAAAATAATGTCACAACCAAAACAAGACTGTCGAGTTATCTTGCTTCAATCTGTTCATTAGACGTGATAAATAAACGGTAACTTTTATAACAATTACATATTACAAAAAACTTGAGGCATGTAAGCATATGATGATAGATAAAGCAATAGGTTATGTTGGATAGTTTCAAGGTTACTTACCTCTAGTTCAGCACCAGCGGCTGGCCAGAAGAAGTGGAGCGATCTTCCTTGCCGCACAGGGCAAACGCAGGCAATGTGGAGACGAGCGCTTGGTCATCGAACGTTCTCTCTTCCCCGACCGCAACAGACTTGAAATTGCCTGTGCTCGGGCCCGTTAGTGCTACAACGTAGCCCTAGTTAGGGCCCGAGCACCGAATGGTGAGAGGCCCTATTGAATCTGTAAGGATTTTTATTATTAGGGCCCGAGCACCGAATGGTGAGAGGCCCTATTGAATCTGTAAGGATTTTTATTATTATTAGGGCCCGAGCACCGAATGGTGAGAGGCCCTATTGAATCTGTAAGGATTTTTATTATTATTATTATTATTATTATTATTTCCCTTTGGGGGGCTTTTTCAGGGTCTAGACATGCTCAAAAAGTTATGAAACTTTGCAGGAAATTCAAGGTCTGCGGATATTTTAGTATTCTGGAGTAATTGGAATTGGGCGTGGCAAAATGGCTCTACAGCGCCCCCTGGAACCAGCCCCTAGGTTTCCACATAACGGATTTTCATCAAAATCTGGATATAGGTGTATCGTGACCAGTCATGAAAAAAAGTCTCATGGAGCATTATGAAAAACACAACAGGAAGTCCGCCATTTTTCTTTTAGTGGCCATTTTGGCAATATCCCACATTTTTACTTTTACGTACTTGTCCCAGGGCTTTCATCAGATCAACTTCAAATTCAGATGAGTGTCATCACAACAAGATGGAGATAAAAAATGATTGAGGGATTTTTTTTTTATCACACCGTGTGACCGTGGCATGGCGTTAAAAATTGGTTACACGCCATCAAAACACGGGCATCTGTATCTCGGACATACATGTTCCAATCAAGTCCAAACTAGACATGTAAGACAATAGTCCCCGCCTGATGACATCTATGCATAAATGATGACTTAAAACCGCAGCGCCCCCTGGTGGCAACAGGAAATGTCTTGTTTTTTGCTTGTCTTACACTTGGATGAATTCCTCCTCATCCACTGACCTCAACCATGTCAAACTGTATCAAATGGGTCCCAAGACATTGACAATGAAGACATAAGATTACCGTGACTTTTCGTCAAACGCCATATGAATGGCGTGGCATTAAAGTTCATCAACTCGCCATGAAACACGAAATTGCTGTAACGTCAGTGTTCATGATTCTATCTCTCTCAAACTACATGTGTGTAACAACAGCCCCCCCCTGAAGATATTCATATGGTTTTAAGAAATGGGCGTGGCAAAAAAACTGACCAGCGCCCCCTATAGGGCAACCCCGGCACTACGATGGCCGACATTTATACAAATCTATCGGGACATGTGTCGTTTCATAACAAACAAAAAAATATCTTGGATAGGTATGCTTGACCAAACAGGGAGGCCGCCATTTTGGATTAAGTGGCCATTTTTTTTCCATATTCCACATTTTTACTTGATGCACTTGTCCCAGGGCTTTCATCAGATTAACTTCAAATTAAGATCAGTGCCATCACAACAAGATGGAGATAAAAAGTGATTAAGAGATTGACCTTTCGTCACACCGTGTGACCGTGGCGTGGCGTCTTGAGTTTGATTAAACGCCATCAAAACACGAGGTTCTGTATCTCGGACATACATTGTCCAATCGAGTCCAAACTAGACATGTAAGACAAGGGTGCCATCCTGATGACATCTACACAGAAATTATGACTTGAAATCACAGCGCCCCCTGGTGGCAACATGAAGTGACATGTTTTATACTTTGATGAACTGCTCCTGGCTGATTTACAATATACAGCTCAAATCAGCTCAGTCAAGTCATTAGATCATGGTCAGAATTGTGACGTTTCCTCAAACCGTGTAAACATTGAGGTGCGGCGAAGGATTTTCCTTCGCCAAAGGACACGATGTTATCATAACTCCACTGTGCATTGTCCTATCACTACAAAACTTCTGTCACATGGTCAGAGTCCAAGCCTGAACAGCTCTATGTGTCAATATTTCCTCAGTGTCATAGCGCCACCTACTGATTCGCCAGGAAACAGGAAGTACTTTGTTAATCCACTCTGCATTATCCAACCGGCTCCAAACTACTGACCTATGATCACAATACTGATCTAAACAGCTCCATATATGAATATTAGTTCAGGATCATAGCGCCACCTACTGATCAGTGTGAAAATTAAGTTGCGGAAACATTGTCCAATTGACACAAAATTTCTCACGCCACATCAGAGCGCCTACTTGAACAGATATATATGTCTGTGCGTAATAATAGTAATGGCGCCACCTACTGGCAAACCTACTGCCGCAGAGCGCAAAACGCATGCAACGTGGAGAAGTGCATGCTCGATCGATGATGTGCGCTTGGTCATCGATCGCTCTCTCCACCGACCGCAACAGGCTTCAACGTGCGGGTGCTCGGGCCCGCAAGTGCTACAACGTAGCCCTAGTTATTATTATTTCCCTTTGGGGGGCTTTTTCAGGGTCTAGACATGCTCAAAAAGTTATGAAACTTTGCAGGAAATTCAAGGTCTGCGGATATTTTAGTATTCTGGAGTAATTGGAATTGGGCGTGGCAAAATGGCTCTACAGCGCCCCCTGGAACCAGCCCCTAGGTTTCCACATAACGGATTTTCATCAAAATCTGGATATAGGTGTATCGTGACCAGTCATGAAAAAAAGTCTCATGGAGCATTTTGAAAAACGCAACAGGAAGTCCGCCATTTTGCTTTTAGTGGCCATTTTGGCAATATCCCACATTTTTACTTTTACGTACTTGTCCCAGGGCTTTCATCAGATCAACTTCAAATTCAGATGAGTGTCATCACAACAAGATGGAGATAAAAAATGATTGAGGGATTTTTTTTTTATCACACCGCGTGACCGTGGCATGGCGTTAAAAATTGGTTACACGCCATCAAAACACGGGCATCTGTATCTCGGACATACATGTTCCAATCAAGTCCAAACTAGACATGTAAGACAATAGTCCCCGCCTGATGACATCTATGCATAAATGATGACTTAAAACCGCAGCGCCCCCTGGTGGCAACAGGAAATGTCTTGTTTTTTGCTTGTCTTACACTTGGATGAATTTCTCCTCATCCACTGACCTCAACCATGTCAAACTGTATCAAATGGGTCCCAAGACATTGACAATGAAGACATAAGATTACCGTGACTTTTCGTCAAACGCCATATGAATGGCGTGGCATTAAAGTTCATCAACTCGCCGTGAAACACGAAATTGCTGTAACTTCAGTGTTCATGATTCTATCTCTCTCAAACTACATGTGTGTAACAACAGCCCCCCCCTGAAGATATTCATATGGTTTTAAGAAATGGGCGTGGCAAAAAAACTGACCAGCGCCCCCTATAGGGCAACCCCGGCACTACGATGGCCGACATTTATACAAATCTATCGGGACATGTGTCGTTTCATAACAAACAAAAAAATATCTTGGATAGGTATGCTTGACCAAACAGGGAGGCCGCCATTTTGGATTAAGTGGCCATTTTTTTTCCATATTCCACATTTTTACTTGATGCACTTGTCCCAGGGCTTTCATCAGATTAACTTCAAATTAAGATCAGTGCCATCACAACAAGATGGAGATAAAAAGTGATTAAGAGATTGACCTTTCGTCACACCGTGTGACCGTGGCATGGCGTCTTGAGTTTGATTAAACGCCATCAAAACACGAGGTTCTGTATCTCGGACATACATTGTCCAATCGAGTCCAAACTAGACATGTAAGACAAGGGTGCCATCCTGATGACATCTACACAGAAATTATGACTTGAAATTACAGCGCCCCCTGGTGGCTACAGGAAGTGACATGTTTTATACTTTGATGAACTGCTCCTGGCTGATTTACAATATACAGCTCAAATCAGATCAGTCAAGTCATTAGATCATGGTCAGAATTGTGACGTTTCCTCAAACCGTGTAAACATTGATGTGCAGCGAAGGATTTTCCTTCGCCAAAGGACACGATGTTATCATAACTCCACTGTGCATTGTCCTATCACTACAAAACTTCTGTCACATGGTCAGAGTCCAAGCCTGAACAGCTCTATGTGTCAATATTTCCTCAGTGTCATAGCGCCACCTACTGATTCGCCAGGAAACAGGAAGTACTTTGTTAATCCACTCTGCATTATCCAACCGGCTCCAAACTACTGACCTATGATCACAATCCTGAATAGAACAGCTCCATATATGAATATTAGTTCAGGATCATAGCGCCACCTATTGATCAGTGTGAAAATTAAGTTGCGGAAACATTGTCCAATTGTCACAAAATTTCTCACGCTACATCAGAGCGCCTACTTGAACAGATCTATATGTCTGTGCATAATAATAGTGATGGCGCCACTTACTGGCAAACCTACTGCCGCAGAGCGCAAAACGCATGCAACGTGGAGAAGTGCATGCTCGATCGATGATGTGCGCTTGGTCATCGATCGCTCTCTCCACCGACCGCAACAGGCTTCAACGTGCGGGTGCTCGGGCCCGCAAGTGCTACAACGTAGCCCTAGTTATTATTATTTCCCTTTGGGGGGCTTTTTCAGGGTCTAGACATGCTCAAAAAGTTATGAAACTTTGCAGGAAATTCAAGGTCTGCGGATATTTTAGTATTCTGGAGTAATTGGAATTGGGCGTGGCAAAATGGCTCTACAGCGCCCCCTGGAACCAGCCCCTAGGTTTCCACATAACGGATTTTCATCAAAATCTGGATATAGGTGTATCGTGACCAGTCATGAAAAAAAGTCTCATGGAGCATTATGAAAAACGCAACAGGAAGTCCGCCATTTTGCTTTTAGTGGCCATTTTGGCAATATCCCACATTTTTACTTTTACGTACTTGTCCCAGGGCTTTCATCAGATCAACTTCAAATTCAGATGAGTGTCATCACAACAAGATGGAGATAAAAAGTGATTGAGGGATTTTTTTTTTATCACACCGTGTGACCGTGGCATGGCGTTAAAAATTGGTTACACGCCATCAAAACACGGGCATCTGTATCTCGGACATACATGTTCCAATCAAGTCCAAACTAGACATGTAAGACAATAGTCCCCGCCTGATGACATCTATGCATAAATGATGACTTAAAACCGCAGCGCCCCCTGGTGGCATGAGGAAATGTCTTGTTTTTTGCTTGTCTTACACTTGGATGAATTTCTCCTCATCCACTGACCTCAACCACGTCAAACTGTATCAAATGGGTCCCAAGACATTGACAATGAAGACATAAGATTACCGTGACTTTTCGTCAAACGCCATATGAATGGCGTGGCCTTAAAGTTCATCAACTCGCCGTGAAACACGAAATTGCTGTAACTTCAGTGTTCATGATTCTATCTCTCTCAAACTACATGTGTGTAACAACAGCCCCCCCCTGAAGATATTCATATGGTTTTAAGAAATGGGCGTGGCAAAAAAACTGACCAGTGCCCCCTATAGGGCAACCCCGGCACTACGATGGCCGACATTTATACAAATCTATCGGGACATGTGTCGTTTCATAACAAACAAAAAAATATCTTGGATAGGTATGCTTGACCAAACAGGGAGGCCGCCATTTTGGATTAAGTGGCCATTTTTTTTCCATATTCCACATTTTTACTTGATGCACTTGTCCCAGGGCTTTCATCAGATTAACTTCAAATTAAGATCAGTGCCATCACAACAAGATGGAGATAAAAAGTGATTAAGAGATTGACCTTTCGTCACACCGTGTGACCGTGGCGTGGCGTCTTGAGTTTGATTAAACGCCATCAAAACACGAGGTTCTGTATCTCGGACATACATTGTCCAATCGAGTCCAAACTAGACATGTAAGACAAGGGTGCCATCCTGATGACATCTACACAGAAATTATGACTTGAAATTACAGCGCCCCCTGGTGGCTACAGGAAGTGACATGTTTTATACTTTGATGAACTGCTCCTGGCTGATTTACAATATACAGCTCAAATCAGATCAGTCAAGTCATTAGATCATGGTCAGAATTGTGACGTTTCCTCAAACCGTGTAAACATTGATGTGCGGCGAAGGATTTTCCTTCGCCAAAGGACACGATGTTATCATAACTCCACTGTGCATTGTCCTATCACTACAAAACTTCTGTCACATGGTCAGAGTCCAAGCCTGAACAGCTCTATGTGTCAATATTTCCTCAGTGTCATAGCGCCACCTACTGATTCGCCAGGAAACAGGAAGTACTTTGTTAATCCACTCTGCATTATCCAACCGGCTCCAAACTACTGACCTATGATCACAATCCTGAATAGAACAGCTCCATATATGAATATTAGTTCAGGGTCATAGCGCCACCTACTGATCAGTGTGAAAATTAAGTTGTGTTAACATTGTCCAATTGACACAAAATTGCTCACGCTACATCAGAGCGCCTACATGAACAGATATATATGTCTGTGCGTAATAATAGTGATGGCGCCACCTACTGGCAAACCTACTGCCGCAGAGCGCAAAACGCATGCAACGTGGAGAAGTGCATGCTCGATCGATGATGTGCGCTTGGTCATCGATCGCTCTCTCCACCGACCGCAACAGGCTTCAACGTGCGGGTGCTCGGGCCCGCAAGTGCTACAACGTAGCCCTAGTTATTATTAGGGCCCGAGCACCGAAATCGGTGGGAGGCCCTATTGAAATTGAAATGATTATTATTATTATTATTATTATTATTTTTCTTAGCTTAAATGAATTGGCTTTTTGAGGGCTTTAATGTGCTCAAAAAGTTGTAGGAGTTTGCAGTAAATTCGAAGGCGGCGTAAAATTACGTATTCTGGAGTATTTTGAAAAGGGCGTGGCAAAATGGCTCAAGAGCGCCACCTACGGAAAAGCCCCTCATTTAGCATTCACCGATCCTCAAAAAAAACAAAGATTATTGTGTATCATGACTAGATGCACAAAAAAGTCCATCAGTGCATTATGAATAACGCAACAGGAAGCCCGCCAGTTTGACTTTAGTGGCCATTTTGGTCATATTCCATATTTTTTCTTTGATGTACTTGTCGTACAGCTTTCATCAGATCAACTTCAAATTTAGACGATCGTCATCACAACAAATTGGAGATCTAAAGTTATTGAAGGATTACGTTTTAGCAAAACCGTCTGACCGTGGTGTGGCGTTAAAGTTTGATGAAACGCCATCAAAACACAAGCTTCCATATTTCAGACATATTTTGTCCAATTGAGTCCAAACTAGACACATTCGACAAGAGTCGCCACCAGAAGACATGGGTGCAGAAATTGTGACTTACAATCACAGCGCCCCCTGGTGGTAACGCGAAATGTCTTATTTTGGTACGTGTTATGTTTTTATGTACTACTCAGACAGCTTTCATCAGATCAACTTAAAAATTAGATGAGACTCTACAAAACAAGATGAAGATCTAAAGTTATCAGAATTTAAACTTTTCATCATACCGTGTGACCGTGGTGAGGTCTCAAAGTTCGACTAAACGCCAATATAAGCGAGCTTCTGTAACTTAGACATATTTTGTCCAATCGACTCCAAACTACACATATAAGACAAGAGTCGCGACCGGAAGACATCTACCTAGAAATCATGACTTAAAAGGAAAGCGCCCCCTGGTGGCATCAGGAAATGTCTTGTTTTGGTCATCTTACTCTTTGATGTATTTCCCTCCAGCCACTTTACTAAACCATGTCAAACTGTGTCAAATTGGTCTCAAGATATTGATAATGTAGGCATAACATTATTGTGACTTTTCATCATGCAGATTGTTAATGGCGTGGCATCAAAGTTCATCAGCTCATCATGACCTATGAAACCCATTTTAACAGAGTTACCCTGAACGCAGCATGAGACCGCTTTCGGTTTGTTACGTCTCACACTTGGATGTATTTCTCCTCATTCACTTTGCTAAACCATGTCAAACTGTGTCACATGGGTCTCAATATATTGATAATGTAGGCATAACATTGCTGTGAGTTTTCATCATGCGGATTATTCATAGCTTTGCAGCAGACTTCTTCAACTCGCCATGACAAACGAAGCTGCATTTAACACAGCTGCAAGTGAACGCCTCATGAGTTACGTCGTCACAAGCTGCGGAGCTGTGTATCACGAAGAACCGGAGAACGGTTGGCGAGTCTGGATGAGAGGACGGCGGCGGAGTCACTGTGGACGTTGTTCGCTCAGCAGGTTAGAGTGTGGGACTCAAAGCTTTTTTCCCCCGTCCGTCGTGTCTTTTCCTGTGTGAACTCTGCCGCTCTCAACAGCAGCACTGGCTATGAGCTAGCTCCTGCTACCTCCAACGAAGCATCTCTCAACTGCTACGTAAGTTAAACGGACACTTCTGACTGACTGTGATGATAAGCAAAAGAGACACTGTGGATGTGTGATGTGTTGTACTGCATTTGTTTGATCTGTTTACTAATACTAGCTCTAATAAATACTGTATAAATTATATTTTGCTCCTGAATTGAACTGTGTTAAAGGGGTTCACATGGAAAATATATGTTCAATTATGTAAAGGGTGATTTTTGTTACTATTATACTAATGGAGATTTAGCACTTGCTACACATTGTAAGAGCAGCTGTTCAAAGGAGCACTACGTCTTTTAAGGCTCTTTATTCAGAGTCACGGTGTTGATGTCCTGTCACGTGTTACAGTGAAAAATAACCGTGTCTCCCACCTTCATTATTTAAATCGTTAATCTCAGACAGACTTCACTGAATTCTTTTGTTAAATATGAGTAAGTCATAGCCTTGTAACTTTACTAGAACAGACAGTGTCATACAGAGTTGTGGGTTTATATGCACTACCTATTTCCTAATCTGAAATGATTATGCTCTGATTAACTTTGAACTAATATTTTATTTTTACCATTTAAAAGTCTGTTAATTACTTAACCTGGCCCATGTATGACTTTACATATCTGTGTATTGGTTTCATGTTCCTCTAGAAGGTCCAACTTGACACACAACTTGAATCCAACCAGACTGAACACTGACTCCAGGTACAGACCTGATTTCATTACTTAAAAACAATCAAAGTATTGCACATAATACATAATGTATTAAATTATAATGCAATACTTTTAATGTGAAATAGCTCCATTAAAAACATTCATTGTCATGGTAGTGCACGTTTTAATCCAAAAGCATATTCAAATACACAGTTGAATATCCACAGAAAATAAGATTACACACTTTGTTCATATGTAACTCTTCCTCTACAATAATGACGATCACTTTCATGTTTCCTATCATTTTATTAGGGACAGACGAGCCTGAAGGACACAGCTGTGATGACCATGTTCTGTCTCTTATGGCAAAGCAGAAATATAAAACACTGGGTTCTTATCTAAAGTGTATCAAATCAGATCTCCACCATGTTGCTGCTGAGGACATCAGGTGCTGCAGTTCTTCATCTATGAAGAGAAAAAACGCACTGTTAAAGAATGTTTTGTGTTGTGTATAAAGCACAACAGATTTCAGATAGAACTGTTGTACTGTGGTCTTGGTTTATATCCTCATGGTGAAATGTACATATTTTAAGTCCCTTCTGATAAAAGTGCTGAAAGAAATACAACATTGTACAAATACATAAAATGTCTTTCTACCTCATCAGTACTATTCAAGGTGATAATCTCCCACAGACCTATTGATAACAGTCCAAATCAAGTCTTTCCACTTCTCTCAGTGTGAAAACATAATTCTATAATTAATTTGAGAACTGTTTACAACACTGATGTGTGGAGATTAAAATCATACCTAAACTGTCTAATTCACTGTAAAACTCCATGACATTCGCAGGCCATCTGTAGTTAAGGGAGCAACGCATGGAGTGATGTGTAGATTACTAGTTTGATGATGCATGAGGAGAGGCGGTGGTCGAGTGGCAGAAACTTGGACTATGGGCAGAGAAGGTCTCTGGTTCGTCTTTGGTTCGACTCCATGGAGAGACAACAAAAGTCGCACCTGGATTGATCTGTCCAAAAATCCAAGAGTCTCCCTACCCTCTCTAGTGCCCATGAGCAAGGCACCTCACTCCCCCAACATCTGCTCCCCCGAGTGCCGTACATGGTCGCTCACTGCTCTGTGTGTCCTGCACCAGATGGTTAAAAAGCAGCGATTAAATGTCCCTACCTGCATGAGTTTGCCTTTGCATGTCTGTGCATGTGTTTTGGATGAATACATGGATTTTAATCTTAATCTTTTAATCTTAATCAGTTGTCTTCCAGTTGACCAGCATGAAGCTGCAGATCTCCACCATGTTGCTGCTGGGGACATCAGGAGCTGCATTAATGAGGAGCAGAAGCGTACTGTTATGAATGTTTTGTGTTGTTTATGAAGCACTACTTATTTCAGCTAGAACCGATGTACTAGGGTCTGGGTTTGTATCCTAATGGTTAAATGCACATACTTTAAATCGCTTTTGATAAAACGTGACAAAGAAATACAACATTGTACACATAGATAAAATGTCTTTCTACCTCATCTGTAATATTCAAGGTGATGATCTCCCACAGAGCTGTTGATAACAGTCCACATCAAGTCTCTCCACTTCCCTCAGTGTGAAAACATAATTATATAATTAATTGGAGAAGTGTTTACAACACTGATGTGTGGACATTATAATGTTATCACTACTGTCTAATTCACTCTACAACTCCATGACAGACTAAATAAACGATGTGAAAATAGTAATGGCGGATATACCATCCTGTATCAGAATATTGGTGAAACAGTTACTATCACATGAAACGTACACGTGTAGCGTATTGATAGTAACTCATTAAAAAAAATAATGTCACAACCAAAACAAGACTGTCGAGTTATCTTGCTTCAATCTGTTCATTAGACGTGATAAATAAACGGTAACTTTTATAACAATTACATATTACAAAAAACTTGAGGCATGTAAGCATATGATGATAGATAAAGCAATATGTTATGTTGGATAGTTTCAAGGTTACTTACCTCTAGTTCAGCACCAGCGGCTGGCCAGAAGAAGTGGAGCGATCTTCCTTGCCGCACAGGGCAAACGCAGGCAATGTGGAGACGAGCGCTTGGTCATCGAACGTTCTCTCTTCCCCGACCGCAACAGACTTGAAATTGCCTGTGCTCGGGCCCGTTAGTGCTACAACGTAGCCCTAGTTATTATTAGGGCCCGAGCACCGAATGGTGAGAGGCCCTATTGAATCTGTAAGGATTTTTATTATTATTATTATTTCCCTTTGGGGGGCTTTTTCAGGGTCTAGACATGCTCAAAAAGTTATGAAACTTTGCAGGAAATTCAAGGTCTGCGGATATTTTAGTATTCTGGAGTAATTGGAATTGGGCGTGGCAAAATGGCTCTACAGCGCCCCCTGGAACCAGCCCCTAGGTTTCCACATAACGGATTTTCATCAAAATCTGGATATAGGTGTATCGTGACCAGTCATGAAAAAAAGTCTCATGGAGCATTATGAAAAACGCAACAGGAAGTCCGCCATTTTGCTTTTAGTGGCCATTTTGGCAATATCCCACATTTTTACTTTTACGTACTTGTCCCAGGGCTTTCATCAGATCAACTTCAAATTCAGATGAGTGTCATCACAACAAGATGGAGATAAAAAATGATTGAGGGATTTTTTTTTTATCACACTGTGTGACCGTGGCATGGCGTTAAAAATTGGTTACACGCCATCAAAACACGGGCATCTGTATCTCGGACATACATGTTCCAATCAAGTCCAAACTAGACATGTAAGACAAAAGTCCCCGCCTGATGACATCTATGCATAAATGATGACTTAAAACCGCAGCGCCCCCTGGTGGCAACAGGAAATGTCTTGTTTTTTGCTTGTCTTACACTTGGAAGAATTTCTCCTCATCCACTGACCTCAACCATGTCAAACTGTATCAAATGGGTCCCAAGACATTGACAATGAAGACATAAGATTACCGTGACTTTTCGTCAAACGCCATATGAATGGCGTGGCATTAAAGTTCATCAACTCGCCGTGAAACACGAAATTGCTGTAACTTCAGTGTTCATGATTCTATCTCTCTCAAACTACATGTGTGTAACAACAGCCCCCCCCTGAAGATATTCATATGGTTTTAAGAAATGGGCGTGGCAAAAAAACTGACCAGCGCCCCCTATAGGGCAACCCCGGCACTACGATGGCCGACATTTATACAAATCTATCGGGACATGTGTCGTTTCATAACAAACAAAAAAATATCTTGGATAGGTATGCTTGACCAAACAGGGAGGCCGCCATTTTGGATTAAGTGGCCATTTTTTTCCCATATTCCACATTTTTACTTGATGCACTTGTCCCAGGGCTTTCATCAGATTAACTTCAAATTAAGATCAGTGCCATCACAACAAGATGGAGATAAAAAGTGATTAAGAGATTGACCTTTCGTCACACCGTGTGACCGTGGCGTGGCGTCTTGAGTTTGATTAAACGCCATCAAAACACGAGGTTCTGTATCTCGGACATACATTGTCCAATCGAGTCCAAACTAGACATGTAAGACAAGGGTGCCATCCTGATGACATCTACACAGAAATTATGACTTGAAATTACAGCGCCCCCTGGTGGCTACAGGAAGTGAAATGTTTTATACTTTGATGAACTGCTCCTGGCTGATTTACAATATACAGCTCAAATCAGATCAGTCAAGTCATTAGATCATGGTCAGAATTGTGAAGTTTCCTCAAACCGTGTAAACATTGATGTGCGGCGAAGGATTTTCCTTCGCCAAAGGACACGATGTTATCATAACTCCACTGTGCATTGTCCTATCACTACCAAACTTCTGTCACATGATAAGAGTACAAGCCTGAACAGCTCTATGTGTCAATATTTCCTCAGTGTCATAGCGCCACCTACTGATTCACCAGGAAACAGGAAGTACTTTGTTAATCCACTCTGCATTATCCAACCGGCTCCAAACTACTGACCTATGATCACAATACTGATCTGAACAGCTCCACATATGAATATTAGTTCAGGGTCATAGCGCCACCTACTGATCAGTGTGAAAATTTAGTTGTGTTAACATTGTCCAATCGACACAAAATTGCTCACGCTACATCAGAGCGCCTACATGAACAGATATATATGTCTGTGCGTAATAATAGTGATGGCGCCACCTACTGGCAAACCTACTGCCGCAGAGCGCAAAACGCATGCAACGTGGAGAAGTGCATGCTCGATCGATGATGTGCGCTTGGTCATCGATCGCTCTCTCCACCGACCGCAACAGGCTTCAACGTGCGGGTGCTCGGGCCCGCAAGTGCTACAACGTAGCCCTAGTTAGGGCCCGAGCACCGAAATCGGTGGGAGGCCCTATTGAAATTGAAATGATTATTATTATTATTATTATTATTATTTTTCTTAGCTTAAATGAATTGGCTTTTTGAGGGCTTTAATGTGCTCAAAAAGTTGTAGGAGTTTGCAGTAAATTCGAAGGCGGCGTAAAATTACGTATTCTGGAGTATTTTGAAAAGGGCGTGGCAAAATGGCTCAAGAGCGCCACCTACGGAAAAGCCCCTCATTTAGCATTCACCGATCCTCAAAAAAAACAAAGATTATTGTGTATCATGACTAGATGCACAAAAAAGTCCATCAGTGCATTATGAATAACGCAACAGGAAGCCCGCCAGTTTGACTTTAGTGGCCATTTTGGTCATATTCCATATTTTTTCTTTGATGTACTTGTCGTACAGCTTTCATCAGATCAACTTCACATTTAGACGATCGTCATCACAACAAATTGGAGATCTAAAGTTATTGAAGGATTACGTTTTAGCAAAACCGTCTGACCGTGGTGTGGCGTTAAAGTTTGATGAAACGCCATCAAAACACAAGCTTCCATATTTCAGACATATTTTGTCCAATTGAGTCCAAACTAGACACATTCGACAAGAGTCGCCACCAGAAGACATGGGTGCAGAAATTGTGACTTACAATCACAGCGCCCCCTGGTGGTAACGCGAAATGTCTTGTTTTGGTACGTGTTATGTTTTTATGTACTACTCAGACAGCTTTCATCAGATCAACTTAAAAATTAGATGAGACTCTACAAAACAAGATGAAGATCTAAAGTTATCAGAATTTAAACTTTTCATCATACCGTGTGACCGTGGTGAGGTCTCAAAGTTCGACTAAACGCCAATATAAGCGAGCTTCTGTAACTTAGACATATTTTGTCCAATCGACTCCAAACTACACATATAAGACAAGAGTCGCGACCGGAAGACATCTACCTAGAAATCATGACTTAAAAGGAAAGCGCCCCCTGGTGGCATCAGGAAATGTCTTGTTTTGGTCATCTTACTCTTTGATGTATTTCCCTCCAGCCACTTTACTAAACCATGTCAAACTGTGTCAAATTGGTCTCAAGATATTGATAATGTAGGCATAACATTATTGTGACTTTTCATCATGCAGATTGTTAATGGCGTGGCATCAAAGTTCATCAGCTCACCATGACCAATGAAACCCATTTTAACAGAGTTACCCTGAACGCAGCATGAGACCGCTTTCGGTTTGTTACGTCTCACACTTGGATGTATTTCTCCTCATTCACTTTGCTAAACCATGTCAAACTGTGTCACATGGGTCTCAATATATTGATAATGTAGGCATAACATTGCTGTGAGTTTTCATCATGCGGATTATTCATAGCTTTGCAGCAGACTTCTTCAACTCGCCATGACAAACGAAGCTGCATTTAACACAGCTGCAAGTGAACGCCTCATGAGACTCTGAACAAAGTTACGTCGTCACAAGCTGCGGAGCTGTGTATCACGAAGAACCGGAGAACGGTTGGCGAGTCTGGATGAGAGGACGGCGGCGGAGTCACTGTGGACGTTGTTAGCTCAGCAGGTTAGAGTGTGGGACGCACTCAAAGCTTTTTTCCCCCGTCCGTCGTGTCTTTTCCTGTGTGAACTCTGCCGCTCTCAACAGCAGCACTGGCTATGAGCTAGCTCCTGCTACCTCCAACGAAGCATCTCTCAACTGCTACGTAAGTTAAACGGACACTTCTGACTGACTGTGATGATAAGCAAAAGAGACACTGTGGATGTGTGATGTGTTGTACTGCATTTGTTTGATCTGTTTACTAATACTAGCTCTAATAAATACTGTATAAATTATATTTTGCTCCTGAATTGAACTGTGTTAAAGGGGTTCACATGGAAAATATATGTTCAATTATGTAAAGGGTGATTTTTGTTACTATTATACTAATGGAGATTTAGCACTTGCTACACATTGTAAGAGCAGCTGTTCAAAGGAGCACTACGTCTTTTAAGGCTCTTTATTCAGAGTCACGGTGTTGATGTCCTGTCACGTGTTACAGTGAAAAATAACCGTGTCTCCCACCTTCAGTATTTAAATCGTTAATCTCAGACAGACTTCACTGAATTCTTTTGTTAAATATGAGTAAGTCATAGCCTTGTAACTTTACTAGAACAGACAGTGTCATACAGAGTTGTGGGCTTATATGCACTACCTATTTCCTAATCTGAAATGATTATGCTCTGATTAACTTTGAACTAATATTTTCTTTTTACCATTTAAAAGTCTGTTAATTACTTAACCTGGCCCATGTATGACTTTACATATCTGTGTATTGGTTTCATGTTCCTCTAGAAGGTCCAACTTGACACAACTTGAATCCAACCAGACTGAACACTGACTCCAGGTACAGACCTGATTTCATTACTTAAAAACAATCAAAGTATTGCACATAATACATAATGTATTAAATTATAATGCAATACTTTTAATGTGAAATAGCTCCATTAAAAACATTCATTGTCATGGTAGTGCACGTTTTAATCCAAAAGCATATTCAAATACACAGTTGAATATCCACAGAAAATAAGATTACACACTTTGTTCATATGTAACTCTTCCTCTACAATAATGACGATCACTTTCATGTTTCCTATCATTTTATTAGGGACAGACGAGCCTGAAGGACACAGCTGTGATGACCATGTTCTGTCTCTTATGGCAAAGCAGAAATATAAAACACTGGGTTCTTATCTAAAGTGTATCAAATCAGATCTCCACCATGTTGCTGCTGAGGACATCAGGTGCTGCAGTTCTTCATCTAT